>NW_026779119.1:0-154057 GCF_030144855.1 Hypanus sabinus
TATATATAGAATAAAAGATCCCTGGGAGTGGGTTACAGTCAGGGATCTAATCCAGGGGTTCAGGGGTGTTAATATATAGAATAACAGATCCCGGGAGTGGGTTACAGACTGGGAACTAACCCAGGATTTCGGGGTTTATATATAGAATAACAGATCCCTGGGAGTGGGTTACAGGCTGGGATCTAATCTATAGGTTCGGGGGCTTTATATATAGAATAACAGATCCCCGGGAGTGGGTTACAGTCAGGGATCTAATCCAGGGTTCGGGGGGTTTATATATAGAATAACAGATCCCCGGGAGTGGGACACAGTCAGTGATCTAATCCAGGGGTTCGGGGGGTTTATATATAGAATAACAGATCCCCGGGAGGGGGTTACAGGCTGGGATCCGGGGGCACGGGGATTTATGTACAGAATTACAGATCACCTGGAGTTTGTGGTAGACTGGGATCTAATCCAGGGATTCAGGGGTGTTTATATATAGAATAACAGATCCCCAGGGGCAGATTACAGACTGGGATCTAACCCAGGGGTTCGGGGGGTTTATATATAGAATAACAGAACCCCAGGAGTGGTTACAGACTGGGATCTAACACAGGGGATCGGGGAGGTTGGGGCGTTATATAGAGAATAACAGATCCCCGGGAGTGGGTTACAGACTGGGATCTAACCCAGGGGTTCGGGCATTTTATATATAGAATAACAGATCCCCGGGAGGGGGTTTACAGACTGGATCTAATCCAGGGGTTCGGGGGGTTTATATATAGAATAACAGATCTCCGGTTGTGGGTTACAGTCAGGGATCTAATCCAGGGGTTCGAGGGTTAATATATAGAATAACCGATCCCCGGGATTGGGTTACAGGCTGGGAACTAACCCAGGATTTCGGGGTTTATATAAAGAATAACAGATCCCTGGGAGTGGGTTACAGGCTGGGATCTAATCTCTGGTTTGGGGGCTTTATATATGGGATAACAGATCCCCGGAGTGGGTAACAGGCTGGGATCTAACGCAGAGGTTCGGGGGGTGTTTATATATAGAATAACAAATCCCCGGGAACGTGTTACAGGCTGGGATCTAATCCAGGGGTTCGGGGTGTTTATATATAGAATAACAGATCCCCCGGGAACGTGTTACAGGCTGGGATCTAACCCAGGGGGCTCGGGGGATTTATATATAGAATAACAGATCCCCGGGAGTGGGTTACAGGCTGGGATCTAATCCAGAGGTTCGGGGGGTTTATATATAGAATAACAGATCCCCGGCTGTGGGTTACAGACTGGGATCTAACCCAGGGGTTCGGGGGGTTATATATAGAATAACAGATCCCCGGAGTGGATTACAAACTGGGATCTAATCCAGGGGTTCGGGGTGTTTATATATAGAATAACAGATCCCCGGGAGTGGGTTACAGGCTGGGATCCGGGGGCACGGGGATTTAGATACAGAATTACTGATCACCTGGAGTTTCTGGTAGACTGGGATCTAACCCAGGGGGTTCGGGGGGTTTATATATAGAATAACAGAACCCCGGGAGTGGTTACAGACTGGGATCTAACACAGGGGATCGGGAGGTTGGGGCGTTATATAGAGAATAACAGATCCCCGGGAGTGGGTTACAGACTGGGATCTAACCCAGGGGTTCGGGCATTTATATATAGAATAACAGATCCCCGGGAGGGGGTTTACAGACTGGGATCTAATCCAGGGGTTCGGGGGGTTTATATATATAATAACAGATCTCCGGGTGTGGGTTACAGTCAGGATCTAATCCAGGGGTTCGAGGGTTAATATATAGAATAACCGATCCCCGGGATTGGGTTACAGGCTGGGAACTAACCCAGGATTTCGGGGGTTTATATATAGAATAACAGATCCCTGGGAGTGGGTTACAGGCTGGGATCTAATCTATAGGTTCGGGGGCTTTATATATGGGATAACAGATCCCCGGAGTGGGTAACAGGCTGGGATCTAACCAGAGGTTCGGGGGGTGTTTATATATAGAATAACAGATCCCCGGGAGTGGGTTACAGACTGGGATCTAATCCAGGGGTTCGGGGGGTTTATATGTTGAGTAACAGATCCACGGGAGTGGGTTACAGACTGGGATCTAATCCAGGGGTTCGGGGGGTTTATATATATAATAACAGATCTCCGGGTGTGCGTTACAGTCAGGGATCTAATCCAGGGGTTCGGGGGGTTTATATATAGAATAACAGATCCCCGGGAGTGGGCACAGTCAGTGATCTAATCCAGGGGTTCGGGGGGTTTATACATAGAATAACAGATCCCCGGGAGGGGGTTACATGCTGGGATCCGGGGGCACGGGGATTTATGTACAGAATTACAGATCACCTGGAGTTTGTGGTAGACTGGGATCTAATCCAGGGGTTCAGGGGTGTTTATATATAGAATAACAGATCTCAGGGGCAGATTACAGACTGGGATCTAACCCAGGGGTTCGGGGGGTTTATATATAGAATAACAGAACCCCGGAGTGGTTACAGACTGGGATCTAACACAGGGGATCGGGGGGGTGGGGGCGTTATATAGAGAATAACAGATCCCCGGGAGTGGGTTACAGACTGGGATCTAACCCAGGGGTTCGGGCATTTATATATAGAATAACAGATCCCCGGGTGGGGGTTTACAGACTGGGATCTAATCTATAGGTTCGGGGGGCTTTATATATAGAATAAAAGATCCTGGGAGTGGGTTACAGTCAGGGATCTAATCCAGGGGTTCAGGGGGTGTTAATATATAGAATAACAGATCCCCGGGAGTGGGTTACAGACTGGGAACTAACCAGGATTTCGGGGTTTATATATAGAATAACAGATCCCTGGGAGTGGGTTACAGGCTGGGATCTAATCTATAGGTTCGGGGGCTTTATATATAGAATAAAAGATCCCTGGGAGTGGGTTACAGTCAGGGATCTAATCCAGGGGTTCAGGGTGTTAATATATAGAATAACAGATCCCCGGGAGTGGGTTACAGTCAGGGATCTAATCCAGGGGTTCGGGGGTTTATATATAGAATAACAGATCCCCGGGAGTGGGTCACAGTCAGTGATCTAATCCAGGGGTTCGGGGGGTTTATATATAGAATAACAGATCCCCGGGAGGGGGTTACAGGCTGGGATCCGGGGGCACGGGGATTTATATACAGAATTACAGATCACCTGGAGTTTGTGGTAGACTGGGATCTAATCCAGGTGTTCAGGGCTGTATATATAATAAGAACAGATCCCCGGCAGTGGGTACAGACTGGGATCTAACCCAGGGCTCGGGGGGTTTATATATAGAATAACAGATCCCCGGGAGTGGGTTACAGGCTGAGATCTACTCCAGAGGTTTGGGGGGTTAATATATAGAATAACAGATCCCCGGCAGTGGGTTACAGACTGGGATCTAACCCAGGGGCTCGGGGGGTTTATATATAGAATAACAGATCCCCGGCAGTGGGTTACAGACTGGGATCTAACCCAGGGCTCGGGGGGTTTATATATAGAATAACAGATCCCCGGGAGTGGGTTACAGACTGGGATCTAACCCAGGGGTTCGGGGGGTTTATATATAGAATAACAGATCCCCGGGAGTGGGTGACAGGCTGGGATCTAACGCATGGGTTCGGGGGGGGGGGGGGTTATATATAGAATAACAGATCCCCGGGAGTGGGTTAGAGACTGGGATCTAATCCAGGGGTTCGGGGGTTTATATATACAATAACAGATCCCCGGGAACGTGTTACAGACTGGGATCTAATCCAGGGGTTCGGGGGGTTTATATATAGAATAACAGATCCCCGGGAACGTGTTACAGACTGGGATCTAATCCAGGGATTCGGTGGGTTTATATATAGAATAACAGATCCCCTGGAGTGGGTTACAGGCTGGGATCCGGGGGCACGGGGATTTATATACAGAATTACTGATCACCTGGAGTTTCTGGTAGACTGGGATCTAACCCAGGGGTTCGGGGGGTTTATATATACAATAACAGATCCCCGGGAACGTGTTACAGACTGGGATCTAATCCAGGGGTTCGGGGGTTTATATATAGAATAACAGATCCCCGGGAACGTGTTACAGACTGGGATCTAATCCAGGGATTCGGTGGGTTTATATATAGAATAACAGATCCCCGGGAGTGGGTTACAGGCTGGGATCCGGGGGCACGGGGATTTATATACAGAATTACTGATCACCTGGAGTTTCTGGTAGACTGGGATCTAACCCAGGGGTTCGGGGGGTTTATATATAGAATAACAGAATCCCGGTGTGGGTTACAGACTGGGATCTAACACTGGGGATCGGGGAGGTTGGGGCGTTATATAGAGAATAACAGATCCCCGGGAGTGGGTTACAGGCTGGGATCTAATCTATAGGTTCGGGGGCTTTATATATGGGATAACAGATCCCGAGTGGGTAACAGGCTGGGATCTAATCCAGAGGTTCGGGGGGTGTTTATATATAGAATAACAGATCCCCGGGAGTGGGTTACAGACTGGGATCTAATCCAGGGGTTCGGGGGGGTTTATATGTAGAGTAACAGATCCACTGGAGTGGGTTAAAGACTGGGATCTAATCCAGGGGTTCGGGGGGTTTATATATATAATAACAGATCTCCGGGTGTGGGTTACAGTCAGGGATCTAATCCAGGGGTTCGGGGGGTTTATATATAGAATAACAGATCCCCGGGAGTGGGTCACAGTCAGTGATCTAATCCAGGGGTTCGGGGGGTTTATATATAGAATAACAGATCCCCGGGAGGGGGTTACATGCTGGGATCCGGGGCACGGGGATTTATGTACAGAATTACAGATCACCTGGAGTTTGTGGTAGACTGGGATCTATCCAGGGGTTCAGGGGTGTTTATATATAGAATAACAGATCCCCAGGGGCAGATTACAGACTGGGATCTAACCCAGGGGTTCGGGGGGTTTATATATAGAATAACAGAACCCCGGGAGTGGTTACAGACTGGGATCTAACACAGGGGATCGTGGGGGTGGGGGCGTTATATAGAGAATAACAGATCCCGGGAGTGGGTTACAGACTGGGATCTAACCCAGGGGTTCGGGCATTTATATATAGAATAACAGATCCCCGGGTGGGGGTTTACAGACTGGGATCTAATCTATAGGTTCGGGGGCTTTATATATAGAATAAAAGATCCCTGGGAGTGGGTTACAGTCAGGGATCTAATCCAGGGGTTCAGGGGTGTTAATATATAGAATAACAGATCCCCGGGAGTGGGTTACAGACTGGGAACTAACTTAGGATTTCGGGGTTTATATATAGAATAACAGATCCCTGGGAGTGGGTTACAGGCTGGGATCTAATCTATAGGTTCGGGGGCTTTATATATAGAATAAAAGATCCCTGGGAGTGGGTTACAGTCAGGGATCTAATCCAGGGGTTCAGGGGTGTTAAATATATAGAATAACAGATCCCCGGAGTGGGTTACAGTCAGGGATCTAATCCAGGGGTTCGGGGGGTTTATATATAGAATAACAGATCCCGGGAGTGGGTCACAGTCAGTGATCTAATCCAGGCGTTCGGGGGGATTATATACAGAATAACAGATCCCCGGGAGGGGGTTACAGGATGGGATCCGGGTGCACGGGGATTTATGTACAGAATTACAGATCACCTGGAGTTTGTGGTAGACTGGTATCTAATCCAGGGGTTCAGGGGTGTTTATATATAGAATAACAGATCCCCAGGGGCAGATTACAGACTGGGATCTAACCCAGGGGTTCGGGGGGTTTATATATAGAATAACAGAACCCCGGGGAGTGGTTACAGACTGGGATCTAACACAGGGGATCGGGGGGGGGGTGGGGGCGTTATATAGAGAATAACAGATCCCGGGAGTGGGTTACAGACTGGGATCTAACCCAGGGGTTCGGGCATTTATATATAGAATAACAGATCCCCGGAGGGGGTTTACAGACTGGGATCTAATCCAGGGGTTCGGGGGGTTTATATATAGAATAACAGATCTCCGGTTGTGGGTTACAGTCAGGGATCTAATCCAGTGGTTCGAGGGTTAATATATAGAATAACGGATCCCGGGATTGGGTTACAGGCTGGGAACTAACCCAGGATTTCGGGGTTTATATATAGAATAACAGATCCCTGGGAGTGGGTACAGGCTGGGATCTAATCTCTTGGTTTGGGGGCTCTATATATGGGATAACAGATCCCCGGAGTGGGTAACAGGCTGGGATCTAACGCAGAGGTTCGGGGGGTGTTTATATATAGAATAACAAATCCCCGGGAACGTATTACAGGCTGGGATCTAATCCAGGGGTTCGGGGTGTTTATATATAGAATAACAGATCCCCGGGAACGTGTTACAGGCTGGGATCTAACCCAGGGGCTCGGGGGGTTTAAATATAGAATAACAGATCCCCGGGAGGGGGTTACAGGCTGGATCCGGGGGCACGGGGATTTATAATACAGAATTACAGATCACTGGAGTTTGTGGTAGACTGGGATCTAATCCAGGGGTTCAGGGCTCTATATATAAATAAGAACAGATCCCCGGCAGTGGGTTACAGACTGGGATCTAACCCAGGGGCTCGGGGGGTTTATATATAGAATAACAGATCCCGGGAGTGGGTTACAGGCTGGGATCTAATCCAGAGGTTCGGGGGGTTTATATATAGAATAACAGATCCCGGCAGTGGGTTACAGACTGGGATCTAACCCAGGGGCTCGGGGGGTTTATATATAGAATAACAGATCCCCGGCAGTGGGTTACAGACTGGATCTAACCCAGGGGCTGGGGGGGTTTATATATAGAATAACAGATCCCCGGGAGTGGGTTACAGACTGGGATCTAACCCAGGGGTTCGGGGGGTTTATATATAGAATAACAGATCCCCGGGAGTGGGTGACAGGCTGGGATCTAACGCATGGGTTCGGGGGTGGGGGGTTATATATAGAATAACAGATCCCCGGGAGTGGGTTAGAGACTGGGATCTAACCCAGGGGTTCGGGGGGGTTATATATAGAATAACAGATCCCCGGGAGTGGATTACAAACTGGGATCTAATCCAGGGGTTCGTGGTGTTTATATATAGAATAACAGATCCCCGGGAGTGGGTTACAGGCTGGGATCCGGGGGCACGGGGATTTATATACAGAATTACTGATCACCTGGAGTTTCTGGTAGACTGGGATCTAACCCAGGGGTTCGGGGGGTTTATATATACAATAACAGAACCCCGGGAGTGGTTACAGACTGGGATCTAACACAGGGGATCGGGGAGGTTGGGGCGTTATATAGAGAATAACAGATCCCCGGGAGTGGGTTACAGACTGGGATCTAACCAGGGGTTCGGGCATTTATATATAGAATAACAGATCCCCGGGAGGGGGTTTACAGACTGGGATCTAATCCAGGGGTTCGGGGGGTTTATATATATAATAACAGATCTCCGGGAGTGGGTTACAGTCAGGGATCTAATCCAGGGGTTCGAGGGTTAATATATAGAATTACCGATCCCCGGGATTAGGTTACAGGCTGGGAACTAACCCAGGATTTCGGGGTTTATATATAGAATAACAGATCCCTGGGAGTGGGGTACAGGCTGGGATCTAATCTATAGGTTCGGGGGCTTTATATATGGAATAACAGATCCCCGGAGTGGGTAACAGGCTGGGATCTAACCCAGAGGTTCGGGGGGTGTTTATATATAGAGCAACAGATCCCGGGAGTGGGTTACAGACTGGGATCTAATCCAGGGGTTCGGGGGGGTTTATATGTAGAGTAACAGATCCACGGGAGTGGGTTACAGACTGGGATCTAATCCAGGGGTTCGGGGGGTTTATATATATAATAACAGATCTCCGGGTGTGGGTTACAGTCAGGGATCTAATCCAGGGGTTCGAGGGTTAATATATAGAATAACCGATCCCCGGGATTGGGTTAAAGGCTGGGAACTAACCCAGGATTTCGGTGTTTATATATAGAATAACAGATCCCTGGGAGTGGGTTACAGGCTGGGATCTAATCTATAGGTTCGGGGGCTTTATATATGGGATAACAGATCCCCGGAGTGGGTAACAGGCTGGGATCTAACCCAGAGGTTCGGGGGGGTGTTTATATATAGAATAACAGATCCCCGGGAGTGGGTTACAGACTGGGATCTAATCCAGGGGTTCGGGGGGGTTTATATGTAGAGTAACAGATCCACTGGAGTGGGTTACAGACTGGGATCTAATCCAGGGGTTCAGGGGGTTTATATATAGAATAACAGATCCCCGGGAACGTGTTACAGGCTGGGATCTAATCCAGGGGCTCGGGGGGGTTATATATAGAATAACAGATCCCCGGGAGTGGGTTACATACTGGGATCTAATCCAGGGGGTCGGGGGGTTTATATATAGAATAACAGATCTCCGGGAGGGGGTTACAGGCTGGGATCCGGGGGCACGGGGACTTATGTACAGAATTACAGATCACCTGGAGTTTGTGGTAGACTGGGATCTAATCCAGGGGTCAAGGGTGTTAATATAAAGAAGAACAGATCCCCGGCAGTGGTTACAGACTGGGATCTAACACAGGGGTTCGGGGGGTTTATATATAGAATAACAGATCCCTGGGAGTGGGTTACAGTCAGGGATCTAATCCAGGGGTTCAGGGGTGTTAATATATAGAATAACAGATCCCCGGGAGTGGGTTACTGTCAGGGATCTAATCCAGGGGTTCGGGGGGTTTATATATAGAATAACAGATCCCCGGGAGTGGGTCACAGTCAGTGATCTAATCCAGGGGTTCGGGGGGGTTTATATGTAGAATAACAGATCCCCGGGAGGGGGTTACAGGCTGGGATCCGGGGGCACGGGGATTTATGTACAGAATTACAGATCACCTGGAGTTTGTGGTAGACTGGGATCTAATCCAGGGGTTCAGGGGTGTTTATATATAGAATAACAGATCCCCAGGGGCAGATTACAGACTGGGATCTAACCCAGGGTTCGGGGGGTTTATATATAGAATAACAGAACCCCGGGAGTGGTTACAGACTGGGATCTAACACAGGGGATCGGGGGCATGGGGGCGTTATATAGAGAATAACAGATCCCCGGGAGTGGGTTACAGACTGGGATCTAACCCAGGGGTTCGGGCATTTATATATAGAATAACAGATCCCCGGGAGAGGGTTTACAGACTGGGATCTAATCCAGGGGTTCGGGGGGTTTATATATAGAATAACAGATCTCCGGTTGTGGGTTACAGTCAGGGATCTAATCCAGGGGTTCGAGGGTTAATATATAGAATAACGGATCCCGGGATTGGGTTACAGGCTGGGAACTAACCCAGGATTTCGGGGTTTATATATAGAATAACAGATCCCTGGGAGTGGGTTACAGGCTGGGATCTAATCTATAGGTTCGGGGGCTCTATCTATGGGATAACAGATCCCCGGAGTGGGTAACAGGCTGGGATCTAACGCAGAGGTTCGGGGGGTGTTTATATATAGAATAACAAATCCCCGGGAACGTATTACAGGCTGGGATCTAATCCAGGGGTTCGGGATGTTTATATATAGAATAACAGATCCCCGGGAACGTGTTACAGGCTGGGATCTAACCCAGGGGCTCGGGGGGTTTATATATAGAATAACAGATCCCCAGGAGTGGGTTACAGGCTGGGATCTAATCCAGAGTTTCGGGGGGTTTATATATAGAATAACAGATCCCCGGCAGTGAGTTACAGACTGGGATCTAACCCAGGGGCTCGGGGGGTTTATATATAGAATAACAGATCCCCGGCAGTGGGTTACAGACTGGGATCTAACCCAGGGGCTCGGGGGGTTTATATATAGAATAACAGATCCCCGGGAGTGGGTTACAGACTGGGATCTAACCCAGGGGTTCGGGGGGTTTATATATAGAATAACAGATCCCCGGGAGTGGGTGACAGGCTGGGATCTAACGCATGGGTTCGGGGGGGGGGTTATATATAGAATAACAGATCCCCGGGAGTGGGTTAGAGACTGGGATCTAACCCAGGGGTTCGGGGGGGTTATATATAGAATAACAGATCCCCGGGAGTGGAGTACAAACTGGGATCTAATCCAGGGGTTCGGGGTGTTTATATATAGAATAACAGATCTCCGGGAGTGGGTTACAGGCTGGGATCTAATCTATAGTTTCGGGGGTTTTATATATGGGAAAACAGATCCCCGGAGTGGGTAATAGGCTGGGATCTAACCCAGAGGTTCGGGGGGTGTTTATATATAGAATAACAGATCCCCGGGAACGTGTTACAGGCTGGGATCTAATCCAGGGGTTCGGGGTGTTTATATATAGAATAACATATCCCCGGGAGTGGGTTATAGGCTGTGATTTAATTCAGGGGTTCGAGGGGTTTAGATATAGAATAACATGTCCTCGAGTTTTGTTTACAGGCTGTGATTTAATCTAGGGGTTTGGGGGTTTATATATAGAACAACAGAACCCCGGGAGTGGGTTACAGACTGGGATCTCACCCAACATTTCGGGGTTTATATATAGAATAACTGATCCCCGGGGGTGGGTTACATGCTGGGATTTACTTCACGGGTTCGAGGGGTTTAGATATAGAATAACATGTCCTCGAGTTTTGTTTACAGGCTGTGATTTAATCCAGGGGTATGGGGGTTTATAGATAGATCAACAGATCCTCGGGAGTCTAATTCAGGGGTGTTAATATATAGAAGAACCGATCCCCAGGGGCAGATTGCAGGCTGGTTTCTAATCCATAGGTACGGGGGCTTTATATATAGGATTACAGATCCCCGGGAGTGGGTTACAGACTGGGATCTAACCCAGGGGTTCGGGGGGTTTATATATAGAATAACAGATCCCCGGGAGTGGGTTACAGTCAGGGATCTAATCCAGGGGTTCAGGGGGTTTATATATAGAATAACAGATCCCCGGAGTGGGACACAGTCAGTGATCTAATCCAGGGGTTCGGGGGGTCTATATATAGAATAACAGATCCCCGGGAGTGGGTTACAGGCTGGGATCCGGGGGCACGGGGATTTATGTACAGAATTACAGATCACCTGGAGTTTGTGGTAGACTGGGATCTAATCCAGGGGTCAGGGGTGTTTATATATAGAATAACAGATCCCCAGGGGCAGATTACAGACTGGGATCTAACCCAGGGGTTCGGGGGGTTTATATATAGAATAACAGAACCCCGGGAGTGGTTGCAGACTGGGATCTAACACAGGGGATCGGGGGGGTGGGGGCGTTATATAGAGAATAACAGATCCCCGGGAGTGGGTTACAGACTGGGATCTAACCCAGGGGTTCGGGCATTTATATATAGAATAACAGATCCCCGGGAGGGGGTTTACAGACTGGGATCTAATCCAGGGGTTCGGGGGGTTTATATATAGAATAACAGATCTCCGGGTGTGGGTTACAGTCAGGGATCTAATCCAGGGGTTCGAGGGTTAATATATAGAATAACAGATCCCCGGGAGTGGGTTACAGACTGGGATCTTACCCAGGGGTTCGGGGGGGGGTTATATATAGAATAACAGATCCCCGGGAGTGGGTTACAGACTGGGATCTAACCCAACATTTCGGGGTTTATATATAGAATAACTGATCCCCGGGGGTGGATTACATGCAGGGATTTACTTCACGGGTTCGAGGGGTTTAGATATAGAATAACATGTCCTCGAGTTTTGTTTACAGGCTGTGATTTAATCCAGGGGTATGGGGGTTTATAGATAGATCAACAGATCCTCGGGAGTCTAATTCAGGGGTGTTAATATATAGAAGAACCGATCCCCAGGGGCAGATTGCAGGCTGGGATCTAATCCATAGGTACGGGGGCTTTATATATAGGATTACAGATCCCCGGGAGTGGGTTACAGACTGGGATCTAACCCAGGGGTTCGGGGGGTTTATATATAGAATAACAGATCCCCGGGAGTGGGTTACAGTCAGGGATCTAATCCAGGGGTTCAGGGGGTTTATATATAGAATAACAGATCCCCGGGAGTGGTTGCAGACTGGGATCTAACACAGGGGATCGGGGGGGTGGGGGCGTTATATAGAGAATAACAGATCCCCGGGAGTGGGTTACAGACTGGGATCTAACCCAGGGGTTCGGGCATTTATATATAGAATAACAGATCCCCGTGAGTGGGTTACAGGCTGGGATCTAACCCAGGGGTTCGGGGTTTATATATAGAATAACAGATCCCCAGGGGCAGATTACAGGCTGGGATCTAATCCAGGGGTTCTGGGGGTTTATATATAGAATAACAGATCCCCGGGAGTGGGTCACATGCTGGGATATAATTCGGGGGGTTATATATATATAACAACAGATCCCCGGGAGTGGGTTACAGGCTGGGATCCGTGGGCACGGGGATTTATATACAGAATTACAGATCACCTTGAGTTTGAGAGAGACTGGGATCGAAACCAAGGGTTAAGGGTTTGTAATGTATAGAATAACAGATCCCCAGGGGCGGATTACTTGTTGACATCTAATCCAGGGGTTCGGGGGTTTATATATAGAATAACAGATCCCCGGGGGTGGGTTACAGGCTGGGATCTGATCTATAGGTTCGTGGGCTTTATATATAGGATAACAGATCCCCGGGAGTGGGTTACAGGCTGGGATCTAACCCAGGGGTTCGGGGTTTATATATAGAATAACAGATCCCCGGGAGTGGGTTACAGACTGGGATCTAATCCAGGCGATCGGGGGTTTATATATAGAATAACAGATCCCCGGGAACGTGTTACAGGCTGGGAACTAATCCAGGGGTTCGGGGGGTTTATATATAGAATAACAGATACCCGGGAGAGGGTTACAGACTGGGATCTAATCCAGGGGTTCGGGGTGTTTATATATAGAATAACAGATCCCCGAGAGTGGGTTACATGCTGGGATCCGGGGGCACGGGGATTTATATACAGAATTACAGATCACCTGGAGTTTGTGGTAGACTGGGATCTAACCCAGGGGTTCGGGGGCTTTATATGTAGAATAACAGAACCCCGGGTGTGGTTACAGACTGGGATCTAACACAGGGGATCGGGGGGGGGGGGGGTGGGGGCGTTATATAGAGAATAACAGATCCCCGGGAGTGGGTTACAGACTGGGATCTAACCCAGGGGTTCGGGCATTTATATATAGAATAACAGATCCCCGGGAGGGGGTTTACAGACTGGGATCTAATCCAGGGGTTCGGGGGGTTTATATATATAATAACAGATCTCCGGGTGTGGGTTACAGTCAGGGATCTAATCCAGGGGTTCGAGGGTTAATATATAGAATTACCGATCCCCGGGATTGGGTTACAGGCTGGGAACTAACCCAGGATTTCGGGGTTTATATATAGAATAACAGATCCCTGGGAGTGGGTTACAGGCTGGGATCTAATCTATAGGTTCGGGGGCTTTATATATGGGATAACAGATCCCCGGAGTGGGTAACAGGCTGGGATCTAACCCAGAGGTTCGGGGGGTGTTTATATATAGAATAACAGATCCCCGGGAGTGGGTTACAGACTGGGATCTAATCCAGGTGTTCGGGGGGTTTATATGTAGAGTAACAGATCCACGGGAGTGGGTTACAGACTGGGATCTAATCCAGGGGTTCGGGGGGTTTATATATAGAATAACAGATCGCCGGGAACGTGTTACAGGCTGGGATCTAATCCAGGGGTTCGGGGGGTTTATATATAGAATAACAGATCCCCGGGAGGGGGTTACAGGCTGGGATCCCGGGGCACGGGGACTTATGTACAGAATTACAGATCAGCTGGATCTTGTGGTAGACTGGGATCTAATCCAGGGGTTCAGGGGTGTTAATATAAAGAAGAACAGATCCCCGGCAGTGGGTTACAGACTGGGATCTAACCCAGGGGTTCGGGGGGTTTATATATAGAATAACAGATCCCCGGGAACGTGTTACAGGCTGGGATCTAATCCAGGGGTTCGGGGTGTTTATATATAGAATAACAGAACCCCGGGAGTGGTTACAGACTGGGATCTAACACAGGGGATCGGGGGGGTGGGGGCGTTATATAGAGAATAACAGATCCCCGGGAGTGGGTTACGGACTGGGATCTAACCCAGGGGTTCGGGCATTTATATATAGAATAACAGATTCCCGGGAGGGGCTTTACAGACTGGGATCTAATCCAGGGGTTCGGGGTGTTTATATATAGAATAACAGATCCCCGGGAACGTGTTACAGGCTGGGATCTAATCCAGGGGTTCGGGGGGGTTATATATAGAATAACAGATCCCCGGGAACGTGTTACAGACTGGGATCTAATCCAGGGGTTCGGGGGGTTTATATATAGAATAACAAATCCCCGGGAACGAGTTACAGACTGGGGTCTAATCCAGGGGTTCGGGGGGTTTATATATAGAATAACAGATCCCCGGGAGTGGGTTACAGACTGGGATCTAATCCAGGGGTTCGTGGGGTTTATATATAGAATAACATATCCCCGGGAGTGGGTTATAGGCTGTGATTTAATTCAGGGGTTCGAGGGGTTTAGATATAGAATAACATGTCCTCGAGTTTTGTTTACAGGCTGTGATTTAATCTAGGGGTTTGGGGGTTTATATATAGAACAACAGAACCCCGGGAGTGGGTTACAGACTGGGATCTCACCCAACATTTCGGGGTTTATATATAGAATAACTGATCCCCGGGGGTGGGTTACATGCTGGGAATTACTTCACGGGTTCGAGGGGTTTAGATATAGAATAACATGTCCTCGAGTTTTGTTTACAGGCTGTGATTTAATCCAGGGGTATGGGGGTTTATAGATAGATCAACAGATCCTAGGGAGTTTAATTCAGGGGTGTTAATATATAGAAGAACCGATCCCCAGGGGCAGATTGCAGGCTGGGATCTAATCCATAGGTACGGGGGCTTTATATATAGGATTACAGATCCCCGGGAGTGGGTTACAGACTGGGATCTATCCCAGGGGTTCGGGCATTTATATATAGAATAACAGATCCCCGGGAGGGGGTTTACAGACTGGGATCTAATCCAGGGGTTCGGGGGGTTTATATATAGAATAACAGATCTCCGGGTGTGGGTTACAGTCAGGGATCTAATCCAGGGGTTCGAGGGTTAATATATAGAATAACAGATCCCCGGGAGTGGGTTACAGACTGGGAACTAACCCAGGATTTCGGGGTTTATATATAGAATAACAGATCCCTGGGAGTCGGTTACAGGCTGGGATCTAATCTATAGGTTCGGGGGCTTTATATATAGAATAACAGATCCCTGGGAGTGGGTTACAGTCAGAGATCTAATCCAGGGGTTCAGGGGTGTTAATATATAGAATAACAGATCCCCGGGAGTGGGTTACAGTCAGGGATCTAATCCAGGGGTTCGGGGGGTTTATATATAGAATAACAGATCCCCGGGAGGGGGTTACAGGCTGGGATCCGGGGGCACGGGGATTTATGTACAGAATTACAGATCACCTGGAGTTTGTGGTAGACTGGGATCTAATCCAAGGGTTCAGGGGTGTTTATATATAGAATAACAGATCCCCAGGGGCAGATTACAGACTGGGATCTAACCCAGGGGTTCGGGGGGTTTATATATAGAATAACAGAACCCCGGGAGTGGTTACAGACTGGGATCTAACACAGGGGATCGGGGGGTGGGGGCGTTATATAGAGAATAACAGATCCCCGGGAGTGGGTTACAGACTGGGATCTAACCCAGGGGTTCGGGCATTTATATATAGAATAACAGATCCCCGGGAGGGCGTTTACAGACTGGGATCTAATCCAGAGGTTCGGGGGGTTTATATATAGAATAACAGATCTCCGGTTGTGGGTTACAGGCTGGGATCTAATCCAGGGGTTCGGGGGGTTTATATATAGAATAACAGATCCCCGGCATTGGGTTACAGACTGGGATCTAACCCAGGGGCTCGGGGGGTTTATATATAGAATAACAGATCCCCGGCAGTGGGTTACAGACTGGGATCTAACCCAGGGGCTCGGGGGGTTTATATATAGAATAACAGATCCCGGGAGTGGGTTACAGACTGGGATCTAACCCAGGGGTTCGGGGGGTTTATATATAGAATAACAGATCCCCGGGAGTGGGTTACAGGCTGGGATCTAACCCAGGGGTTCGGGGTTTATATATAGAATAACAGATCCCCGGGGTGGGTTACAGGCTGGGATGTAACCCAGGGGATCGTGGGCTTTATATATAGAATAACAGATCCCCGGGAGTGGGTTACAGACTGGGATCTAATCCAGGGGATCGGGGGTTTATATATAGAATAACAGATCCCCGGGAACGTGTTACAGGCTGGGAACTAATCCAGGGGTTCTGGGGGTTTATATATAGAATAACAGATACCCGGGAGAGGGTTACAGACTGGGATCTAATCCAGGGGTTCGGGGGGTTTATATATAGAATAACAGATCCCCGGGAGGGGGTTACAGGCTGGGATCCGGGGGCACGGGGACTTATGTACAGTATTACAGATCACCTGGAGTTTGTGGTAGACTGGGATCTAATCCAGGGGTTCAGGGGTGTTAATATCAAGAAGAACAGATCCCCGGCAGTGGGTTACAGACTGGGATCTAACCCAGGGGTTCGGGGGTTTTATATATAGAATAACAGATCCCTGGTAGTGGGTTACAGGCTGGGATCTAATCTATAGGTTCGGGGGCTTTATATATGGGATAACAGATCCCCGGAGTGGGTAACAGGCTGGGATCTAACCCAGAGGTTCCGGGGGTGTTTATATATAGAATAACAAATCCCCGGGAACGTGTTACAGGCTGGGATCTAATCCAGGGGTTCGGTGTGTTTATATATAGAATAACAGATCCCCGGGAACGTGTTACAGGCTGGGATCTAACCCAGGGGCTCGGGGGGTTTATATATAGAATAACAGATCCCCGGGAGGGGGTTACAGGCTGGGATCCGGGGGCACGGGGATTTATATACAGAATTACAGATCACCTGGAGTTTGTGGTAGACTGGGATCTAATCCAGCGGTTCAGGGCAGTTAATATAAAGAAGAACAGATCCCCGGCAGTGGGTTACAGACTGGGATCTAACCCAGGTGCTCGGGGGGTTTATATATAGAATAACAGATCCCCGGGAGTGGGTTACAGGCTGGGATCTAATCCAGGGGTTCGGGGAGTTTATATATAGAATAACAGATCCCCGGCAGTGGGTTACAGACTGGGATCTAACCCAGGGGTTCGGGGGGTTTATATATAGAATAACAGATCCCCGGGAGTGGGTTACAGGCTGGGATCTAACCCATGGGTTCGGGTGGGGGGGGGTTATATATAGAATAACAGATCCCCGGGAGTGGGTTACAGACTGGGATCTAACCCAGGGGTTCGAGGGGGTTTATATATAGAATAACAGATCCCCGGGAGTGGATTACAAACTGGGATTTAATCCAGGGATTCGGGGGTTTTAGTGTAAAATAACAGATCTCCGGGGAGGATTACTGGCTGAGATCTAACCCAGGGGTTCGAGGGGTTTATATATAGAATAACAGATCCCCGTGAGTGGGTTACAGGCTGGGATCTAACCCAGGGGTTCGGGGTTTATATATAGAATAACAGATCCCCAGGGGCAGATTACAGGCTGGGATCTAATCCAGGGGTTCTGGGGGTTTATATATAGAATAACAGATCCCCGGGAGTGGGTTACAGACTGGGATCTAACCCAGGGGTTCGGGGGGTTTATATATAGAATAACAGATCACCGGGAGTGGATTACAAACTGGGATTTAATCCAGGGATTCGGTGGTTTAACTGTAAAATAACAGATCTCCAGGGGAGGATTACTGGCTGAGATCTAACCCAGGGGTTCGAGTGGTTTATATATAGAATAACAGATCCCCGGGAGTGGGTTACAGGCTGGGATCTAACCCAGGGGTTCGGGGTTTATATATAGAATAACAGATCCCCAGGGGCAGATTACAGGCTGGGATCTAATCCAGGGGTTCTGGGGGTTTATGTATAGAATAACAGATCCCCGGGAGTGGGTCACATGCTGGGATATAATTCGGGGGGTTATATATATATAACAACAGATCCCCGGGAGTGGGTTACAGGCTGGGATCCGGGGGCACGGGGATTTATATACAGAATTACAGATCACCTGGAGTTTGAGAGAGACTGGGATCGAAACCAGGGGTTAAGGGTTTGTAATGTATAGAATAACAGATCCCCAGGGGCGGATTACTTGTTGACATCTAATCCAGGGGTTCGGGGGTTTATATATAGAATAACAGTTCCCCGGAGGTGGATTACAGGCTGGGATCTAACCCAGGGGTTCGGGGTTTATATATAGAATAACAGATCCCCGGGGTGGGTTACAGGCTGGGATGTAACCCAGGGGATCGTGGGCTTTATATATAGAATAACAGATCCCCGGGAGTGGGTTACAGACTGGGATCTAATCCAGGGGATCGGGGGTTTATATATAGAATAACAGATCCCCGGGAACGTGTTACAGGCTGGGAACTAATCCAGGGGTTCTGGGGGTTTATATATAGAATAACAGATACCCGGGAGAGGGTTACAGACTGGGATCTAATCCAGGGGTTCGGGGGGTTTATATATAGAATAACAGATCCCCGGGAGGGGGTTACAGGCTGGGATCCGGGGGCACGGGGACTTATGTACAGTATTACAGATCACCTGGAGTTTGTGGTAGACTGGGATCTAATCCAGGGGTTCAGGGGTGTTAATATCAAGAAGAACAGATCCCCGGCAGTGGGTTACAGACTGGGATCTAACCCAGGGGTTCGGGGGTTTTATATATAGAATAACAGATCCCTGGTAGTGGGTTACAGGCTGGGATCTAATCTATAGGTTCGGGGGCTTTATATATGGGATAACAGATCCCCGGAGTGGGTAACAGGCTGGGATCTAACCCAGAGGTTCCGGGGGTGTTTATATATAGAATAACAAATCCCCGGGAACGTGTTACAGGCTGGGATCTAATCCAGGGGTTCGGGGTGTTTATATATAGAATAACAGATCCCCGGGAACGTGTTACAGGCTGGGATCTAACCCAGGGGCTCGGGGGGTTTATATATAGAATAACAGATCCCCGGGAGGGGGTTACAGGCTGGGATCCGGGGGCACGGGGATTTATATACAGAATTACAGATCACCTGGAGTTTGTGGTAGACTGGGATCTAATCCAGCGGTTCAGGGCAGTTAATATAAAGAAGAACAGATCCCCGGCAGTGGGTTACAGACTGGGATCTAACCCAGGTGCTCGGGGGGTTTATATATAGAATAACAGATCCCCGGGAGTGGGTTACAGGCTGGGATCTAATCCAGGGGTTCGGGGGGTTTATATATAGAATAACAGATCCCCGGCAGTGGGTTACAGACTGGGATCTAACCCAGGGGTTCGGGGGGTTTATATATAGAATAACAGATCCCAGGGAGTGGGTTACAGGCTGGGATCTAACCCATGGGTTCGGGTGGGGGGGGGTTATATATAGAATAACAGATCCCCGGGAGTGGGTTACAGACTGGGATCTAACCCAGGGGTTCGAGGGGGTTTATATATAGAATAACAGATCCCCGGGAGTGGATTACAAACTGGGATTTAATCCAGGGATTCGGGGGTTTTAGTGTAAAATAACAGATCTCCGGGGAGGATTACTGGCTGAGATCTAACCCAGGGGTTCGAGGGGTTTATATATAGAATAACAGATCCCCGTGAGTGGGTTACAGGCTGGGATCTAACCCAGGGGTTCGGGGTTTATATATAGAATAACAGATCCCCAGGGGCAGATTACAGGCTGGGATCTAATCCAGGGGTTCTGGGGGTTTATATATAGAATAACAGATCCCCGGGAGTGGGTTACAGACTGGGATCTAACCCAGGGGTTCGGGGGGTTTATATATAGAATAACAGATCCCCGGGAGTGGATTACAAACTGGGATTTAATCCAGGGATTCGGTGGTTTAACTGTAAAATAACAGATCTCCAGGGGAGGATTACTGGCTGAGATCTAACCCAGGGGTTCGAGTGGTTTATATATAGAATAACAGATCCCCGGGAGTGGGTTACAGGCTGGGATCTAACCCAGGGGTTCGGGGTTTATATATAGAATAACAGATCCCCAGGGGCAGATTACAGGCTGGGATCTAATCCAGGGGTTCTGGGGGTTTATGTATAGAATAACAGATCCCCGGGAGTGGGTCACATGCTGGGATATAATTCGGGGGGTTATATATATAACAACAGATCCCCGGGAGTGGGTTACAGGCTGGGATCTATCCCAGGGGTTCGGGCATTTATATATAGAATAACAGATCCCCGGGAGGGGGTTTACAGACTGGGATCTAATCCAGGGGTTCGGGGGTTTATATATAGAATAACAGTTCCCCGGAGGTGGATTACAGTCAGGGATCTAATCCAGGGGTTCGAGGGTTAATATATAGAATAACCGATCCCCGGGATTGGGTTACAGGCTGGGAACTAACCCAGGCTTTCGGGGTTTATATATAGAATAACAGATCCCTGGGAGTCGGTTACAGGCTGGGATCTAATCTATAGGTTCGGGGGCTTTATATATGGGATAACAGATCCCCGGAGTGGGTAACAGGCTGGGATCTAACCCAGAGGTTCGGGGGGTGTTTATATATAGAATAACAGATCCCCGGGAGTGGGTTACAGACTGGGATCTAATCCAAGGGTTCGGGGGGTTTATATGTAGAGTAACAGATCCACGGGAGTGGGTTACAGACTGGGATCTAATCCAGGGGTTCGGGGGGTTTATATATAGAATAACAGATCCCCGGGAGTGGGTTACAGGCTGGGATCCGGGGGCACGGGGATTTATGTACAGAATTACAGATCACCTGGAGTTTCTGGTAGACTGGGATCTAATCCAGGGGTTCAGGGTTGTTAATATAAAGAAGAACAGATCCCCGGCAGTGGGTTACAGACTGGGATCTAACCCAGGCGTTCGGGGGGTTTATATATAGAATAACAGATCCCTGGGAGTGGGTTACAGGCTGGGATCTAATCTATAGGTTCGGGGGCTTTATATATGGGATAACAGATCCCCGGAGTGGGTAACAGGCTGGGATCTAACCCAAAGGTTCGGGGGGTGTTTATATATAGAATAACAGATCCCCGGGAACGTGTTACAGGCTGGGATCTAATCCAGGGGTTCGGGGTGTTTATATATAGAATAACAGATCCCCGGGAACGTGTTACAGGCTGGGATCTAATCCAGGGGTTCGGGGGTTTATATATAGAATAACAGATCCCCGGGAGAGGGTTACAGACTGGGATCTAACTCAGGGGCTCGGGGGGTTTATATATAGAATAACAGATCCCCGGAGTGGATTACAGACTGGGATCTAACCCAGGGGTTTGGGGGTTTATATATAGAACGACAGATCCCCGGGAGTGGGTTACAGGCTGGGATCCGGGGGCACGGGGATTTATATACAGAATTACAGATCACTGGGAGTTTGAGACAGACTGGGATCTAATCCAGGTGTTCGGGGGTTTATATATAGAACAGCAGAACCCCGGGAGTGGTTACAGACTGGGATCTAACCCAGGGGTTCGTGGGGGGGCGTTATATAGAGAATAGCAGATCCCCGCGTGTGGTTACAGGCTGGGATCTAACCCAGGGGTTCGGGGTTTATATATAGAATAACAGATCCCCGGGAGTGGGTTACAGACTGGGATCTAATCCAGGGGATCGGGGGTTTATATATAGAATAACAGAACCCCGGAAGTGGGTTACAGGCTGGGATCTAATCCAGGGGTTCGGGAGTTTATATATAGAATAACAGATCCCCGGGAGTGGGTTACAGACTGGGATCTAATCCAGAGGTTCGGGGGGGGGCGGTTATATAGAGAATAGCAGATCCCCGGGAGTGGGTTACAGACTGGGATCTAATCCAGGGGTTCGGGAGTTTATATATAGAATAACAGATCTCCGGGAACGTGTTACAGGCTGGGATCTACTCCAGGGGCTCGGGGGGTTTATATATAGAATAACAGAACCCCGGGAGAGGGTTACATGCTGGGTTCTAATCCAGGGGTTCCGGGGTTTATATATAGAATAACAGATCCCCGGGAGTGGGTCACATGCTGGGATATAATTCGGGGGGTTTTATATATAACAACAGATCCCCGGGAGTGGGTTGCAGGCTGGGATCCGGGGGCACGGGGATTTATATACAGAATTACAGATCACTGGGAGTTTGAGAGAGACTGGGATCGGAACCAGGTGTTAGGGGTTTGTAATGTATAGACTAACAGATCCTCAGGGGCGGATTACTTGTTGACATCTAATCCAGGGGTTCTGGGGTGTTAATATATATAGAATAACAGATCCCCGGAGGTGGATTACAGCCTGGGATCTAACCCAGGGGTTCGGGGTTTATATATAGAATAACAGATCCCCGGGAGTGGGTTACAGACTGGGATCTAATCCAGGGGTTCGGGGTGTTTATATATAGAATAACAGATCCCCGGGAGTGGGTTACAGACTGGGATCTAACCCAGGGGTTCGGGGGGTTTATATATAGAATAACAGATCCCCGGGAGTGGATTACAAACTGGGATTTAATCCAGGGATTCGGGGGTTTAACCGTAAAATAACAGATCTCCGGGGAGGATTACTAGCTGAGATCTAACCCAGGGATTCGAGGTGTTTATATATAGAATAACAGATCCCCGGGAGTGGGTTACAAGCTGGGATCTAACCCAGGGGTTCGGGGTTAATATATAGAATAACAGATCCCCAGGGGCAGATTACAGGCTGGGATCTAATCCAGGGGTTCTGGGGGTTTATATATAGAATAACAGATCCCCGGGAGTGGGTCACATGCTGGGATATAATTCGGGGGGTTATATATATATCAACAGATCCCCGGGAGTGGGTTACAGTCTGGGATCCGGGGACACGGGGATTTATATACAGAATTACAGATCACCTGGAGTTTGAGAGAGACTGGGATCGAAACCAAGGGTTAAGGGTTTGTAATGCATAGAATAACAGATCCCCAGGGGCGGATTACTTGTTGACATCTAATCCAGGGGTTCGGGGGTTTATATATAGAATAACAGATCCCCGGAGGTGGGTTACAGTCAGGGATCTAATCCAGGGGTTCGAGGGTTAATATATAGAATAACCGATCCCCGGGATTGGGTTACAGGCTGTGAACTAACCCAGGATTTCGGGGTTTATATATAGAATAACTGATCCCTGGGAGTGGGTTACAGGCTGGGATCTAATCTATAGGTTCGGGGGCTTTATATATGGGATAACAGATCCCCGGAGTGGGTAACAGGCTGGGATCTAACCCAGAGGTTCGGGGGGTGTTTATATATAGAATAACAGATCCCCGGGAGTGGGTTACAGACTGGGATCTAATCCAAGGGTTCGGGGGGTTTATATGTAGAGTAACAGATCCACGGGAGTGGGTTACAGACTGGGATCTAATCCAGGGGTTCGGGGGGTTTATATATAGAATAACAGATCCCCGGGAGTGGGTTACAGGCTGGGATCCGGGGGCACGGGGATTTATGTACAGAATTACAGATCACCTGGAGTTTCTGGTAGACTGGGATCTAATCCAGGGGTTCAGGGTTGTTAATATAAAGAAGAACAGATCCCCGGCAGTGGGTTACAGACTGGGATCTAACCCAGGCGTTCGGGGGGTTTATATATAGAATAACAGATCCCTGGGAGTGGGTTACAGGCTGGGATCTAATCTATAGGTTCGGGGGCTTTATATATGGGATAACAGATCCCCGGAGTGGGTAACAGGCTGGGATCTAACCCAAAGGTTCGGGGGGTGTTTATATATAGAATAACAGATCCCCGGGAACGTGTTACAGGCTGGGATCTAATCCAGGGGTTCGGGGTGTTTATATATAGAATAACAGATCCCCGGGAACGTGTTACAGGCTGGGATCTAATCCAGGGGTTCGGGGGTTTATATATAGAATAACAGATCCCCGGGAGAGGGTTACAGACTGGGATCTAACTCAGGGGCTCGGGGGGTTTATATATAGAATAACAGATCCCCGGAGTGGGTTACAGACTGGGATCTAACCCAGGGGTTTGGGGGTTTATATATAGAACGACAGATCCCCGGGAGTGGGTTACAGGCTGGGATCCGGGGGCACGGGGATTTATATACAGAATTACAGATCACTGGGAGTTTGAGACAGACTGGGATCTAATCCAGGTGTTCGGGGGTTTATATATAGAACAGCAGAACCCCGGGAGTGGTTACAGACTGGGATCTAACCCAGGGGTTCGTGGGGGGGCGTTATATAGAGAATAGCAGATCCCCGCGTGTGGTTACAGGCTGGGATCTAACCCAGGGGTTCGGGGTTTATATATAGAATAACAGATCCCCGGGAGTGGGTTACAGACTGGGATCTAATCCAGGGGATCGGGGGTTTATATATAGAATAACAGAACCCCGGAAGTGGGTTACAGGCTGGGATCTAATCCAGGGGTTCGGGAGTTTATATATAGAATAACAGATCCCCGGGAGTGGGTTACAGACTGGGATCTAATCCAGAGGTTCGGGGGGGGCGGTTATATAGAGAATAGCAGATCCCCGGGAGTGGGTTACAGACTGGGATCTAATCCAGGGGTTCGGGAGTTTATATATAGAATAACAGATCTCCGGGAACGTGTTACAGGCTGGGATCTACTCCAGGGGCTCGGGGGGTTTATATATAGAATAACAGAACCCCGGGAGAGGGTTACATGCTGGGTTCTAATCCAGGGGTTCCGGGGTTTATATATAGAATAACAGATCCCCGGGAGTGGGTCACATGCTGGGATATAATTCGGGGGGTTTTATATATAACAACAGATCCCCGGGAGTGGGTTGCAGGCTGGGATCCGGGGGCACGGGGATTTATATACAGAATTACAGATCACTGGGAGTTTGAGAGAGACTGGGATCGGAACCAGGTGTTAGGGGTTTGTAATGTATAGACTAACAGATCCTCAGGGGCGGATTACTTGTTGACATCTAATCCAGGGGTTCTGGGGTGTTAATATATATAGAATAACAGATCCCCGGAGGTGGATTACAGCCTGGGATCTAACCCAGGGGTTCGGGGTTTATATATAGAATAACAGATCCCCGGGAGTGGGTTACAGACTGGGATCTAATCCAGGGGTTCGGGGGTTTAACCGTAAAATAACAGATCTCCGGGGAGGATTACTAGCTGAGATCTAACCCAGGGATTCGAGGTGTTTATATATAGAATAACAGATCCCCGGGAGTGGGTTACAAGCTGGGATCTAACCCAGGGGTTCGGGGTTAATATATAGAATAACAGATCCCCGGGAGTGGGTCACATGCTGGGATATAATTCGGGGGGTTTTATATATAACAACAGATCCCCGGGAGTGGGTTGCAGGCTGGGATCCGGGGGCACGGGGATTTATATACAGAATTACAGATCACTGGGAGTTTGAGAGAGACTGGGATCGGAACCAGGTGTTAGGGGTTTGTAATGTATAGACTAACAGATCCTCAGGGGCGGATTACTTGTTGACATCTAATCCAGGGGTTCTGGGGTGTTAATATATATAGAATAACAGATCCCCGGAGGTGGATTACAGCCTGGGATCTAACCCAGGGGTTCGGGGTTTATATATAGAATAACAGATCCCCGGGAGTGGGTTACAGACTGGGATCTAATCCAGGGGTTCGGGGTGTTTATATATAGAATAACAGATCCCCGGGAGTGGGTTACAGACTGGGATCTAACCCAGGGGTTCGGGGGGTTTATATATAGAATAACAGATCCCCGGGAGTGGATTACAAACTGGGATTTAATCCAGGGATTCGGGGGTTTAACCGTAAAATAACAGATCTCCGGGGAGGATTACTAGCTGAGATCTAACCCAGGGATTCGAGGTGTTTATATATAGAATAACAGATCCCCGGGAGTGGGTTACAAGCTGGGATCTAACCCAGGGGTTCGGGGTTAATATATAGAATAACAGATCCCCAGGGGCAGATTACAGGCTGGGATCTAATCCAGGGGTTCTGGGGGTTTATATATAGAATAACAGATCCCCGGGAGTGGGTCACATGCTGGGATATAATTCGGGGGGTTATATATATATCAACAGATCCCCGGGAGTGGGTTACAGTCTGGGATCCGGGGACACGGGGATTTATATACAGAATTACAGATCACCTGGAGTTTGAGAGAGACTGGGATCGAAACCAAGGGTTAAGGGTTTGTAATGCATAGAATAACAGATCCCCAGGGGCGGATTACTTGTTGACATCTAATCCAGGGGTTCGGGGGTTTATATATAGAATAACAGATCCCCGGAGGTGGGTTACAGTCAGGGATCTAATCCAGGGGTTCGAGGGTTAATATATAGAATAACCGATCCCCGGGATTGGGTTACAGGCTGTGAACTAACCCAGGATTTCGGGGTTTATATATAGAATAACTGATCCCTGGGAGTGGGTTACAGGCTGGGATCTAATCTATAGGTTCCGGGGCTTTATATATGGGATAACAGATCCCCGGAGTGGGTAACAGGCTGGGATCTAACCCAGAGGTTCGGGGGGTGTTTATATATAGAATAACAAATCCCCGGGAACGTGTTACAGGCTGGGATCTAACCCAGGGGTTCGGGGTTTATATATAGAATAACAGATCCCCGGGAGTGGGTTACAGGCTGGGATCTAACCCAGGGGTTCGGGGGGGGGGGTTATATATAGAATAACAGATCCCCGGGAGTGGGTTACAGACTGGGATCTAATCCAGGGGATCGGGGGTTTATATATAGAATAACAGATCCCCCGGAGTGGGCTACAGACTGGGATCCGGGGGCACGGGGATTCATATACAGAATTACAGATCACCTGGAGTTTGTGGTAGACTGGGATCTAATCCAGGGGTTCAGGGCTGTTAATATAAAGAAGAACAGATCCCCGGGAGTGGGTTACAGACTGGGATCTAACCCAGGGGTTCGGGGGGTTTATATATAGAATAACAGATTCCCGGGAGTGGGTTACAGGCTGGGATCTAACCCAGGGGTTCGGGGGGGGGGGTTATATATAGAATAACAGATCCCCGGGAGTGGGTTACAGGCTGGGAACTAATCCAGGGGTTCTGTGGATTTATATATAGAATCACAGATCCCCGGGAGAGGGTTACAGTCTGGGATCTCATCCAGGGGTTCGGGGGGTTTATATATAGAATAACAGATCCCCGGGAGTGGGTTACAGACTGGGATCCGGGGGCACGGGGATTTATATACAGAATTACAGATCACCTGGAGTTTGTGGTAGACTGGGATCTAATCCAGCGGTTCAGGGCTGTTAATATAAAGAAGAACAGATCCCCGGCAGTGGGTTACAGACTGGGATCTAACCCAGGGGCTCGGGGGGTTTATATATAGAATAACAGATCCCCGGGAGTGGGTTACAGGCTGGGATCTAATCCAGGGGTTCGGGGGGTTTTTATATAGAATAACAGATCCCCGGCAGTGGGTTACAGACTGGGATCTAACCCAGGAGCTCGGGGGGTTTATATATAGAATAACAGATCCCCGGCAGTGGGTTACAGTCTGGGATCTAACCCAGGGACTCGGGGGGTTTATATATAGAATAACAGATCCCCGGGAGTGGGTTACAGGCTGGGATCTAATCCAGGGGTTCTGGGGATTTATATATAGAATCACAGATCCCCGGGAGAGGGTTACAGTCTGGGATCTCATCCAGGGGTTCGGGGGCTTTATATATAGAATAACAGATCCCCGGGAGTGGGTTACAGACTGGGATCCGGGGGCACGGGGATTTATATACAGAATTACAGATCACCTGGAGTTTGTGGTAGACTGGGATCTAATCCAGCGGTTCAGGGCTGTTAATATAAAGAAGAACAGATCCCCGGCAGTGGGTTACAGACTGGGATCTAACCCAGGGGCTCGGGGGGTTTATATATAGAATAACAGATCCCCGGGAGTGGGTTACAGGCTGGGATCTAATCCAGGGGTTCGGGGGGTTTTTATATAGAATAACAGATGCCCGGCAGTGGGTTACAGACTGGGATCTAACCAAGGAGCTCGGGGGGTTTATATATAGAATAACAGATCCCCGGCAGTGGGTTACAGTCTGGGATCTAACCCAGGGACTCGGGGGGTTTATATATAGAATAACAGATCCCCGGGAGTGGGTTACAGACTGGGATCTAACCCAGGGGTTCGGGGGGTTTATATATAGAATAACAGATCCCCGGGAGTGGATTACAAACTGGGATTTAATCCAGGGATTCGGGGGTTTAACTGTAAAATAACAGATCTCCGGGGAGGATTACTAGCTGAGATCTAACCCAGGGGTTCGAGGGGTTTATATATAGAATAACAGATCCCCGGGAGTGGGTTACAGACTGGGATCTAACCCAGGGGTTCGGGGTTTATATATAGAATAACAGATCCCCAGGGGCAGATTACAGGCTGGGATCTAATCCAGGTGTTCTGGGGGTTTATATATAGAATAACAGATCCCCGGGAGTGTGTCACATGCTGGGATATAATTCGTGGGGTTATATATATATCAACAGATCCCCGGGAGTGGGTTACAGTCTGGGATCCGGGGGCACGGGGATTTATATACAGAATTACAGATCACCTGGAGTTTGAGAGAGACTGGGATCGAAACCAAGGGTTAAGGGTTTGTAATGTATAGAATAACAGATCCCCAGGGGCGGATTACTTGTTGACATCTAATCCAGGGGTTCGGGGGATTATATATAGAATAACAGATCCCCGGAGGTGGGTTACAGTCAGGGATCTAATCCAGGGGTTCGAGGGTTAATATATAGAATAACCGATCCCCGGGATTGGGTTACAGGCTGGGAACTAACCCAGGATTTCGGGGTTTATATATAGAATAACAGATCCCTGGGAGTCGGTTACAGGCTGGGATCTAATCTATAGGTTCGGGGGCTTTATATATGGGATAACAGATCCCCGGAGTGGGTAACAGGCTGGGATCTAACCCAGAGGTTCGGGGGGTGTTTATATATAGAATAACAGATCCCCGAGAGTGGGTTACAGACTGGGATCTAATCCAAGGGTTCGGGGGGTTTATATGTAGAGTAACAGATCCACGGGAGTGGGTTACAGACTGGGATCTAATCCAGGGGTTCGGGGGGTTTATATATAGAATAACAGATCCCCGGGAGTGGGTTACAGGCTGGGATCCGGGGGCACGGGGATTTATGTACAGAATTACAGATCACCTGGAGTTTCTGGTAGACTGGGATCTAATCCAGGGGTTCAGGGTTGTTAATATAAAGAAGAACAGATCCCCGGCAGTGGGTTACAGACTGGGATCTAACCCAGGCGTTCGGGGGGTTTATATATAGAATAACAGATCCCTGGGAGTGGGTTACAGGCTGGGATCTAATCTATAGGTTCGGGGGCTTTATATATGGGATAACAGATCCCCGGAGTGGGTAACAGGCTGGGATCTAACCCAAAGGTTCGGGGGGTGTTTATATATAGAATAACAGATCCCCGGGAACGTGTTACAGGCTGGGATCTAATCCAGGGGTTCGGGGTGTTTATATATAGAATAACAGATCCCCGGGAACGTGTTACAGGCTGGGATCTAATCCAGGGGTTCGGGGGTTTATATATAGAATAACAGATCCCCGGGAGAGGGTTACAGACTGGGATCTAACTCAGGGGCTCGGGGGGTTTATATATAGAATAACAGATCCCCGGAGTGGGTTACAGACTGGGATCTAACCCAGGGGTTTGGGGGTTTATATATAGAACGACAGATCCCCGGGAGTGGGTTACAGGCTGGGATCCGGGGGCACGGGGATTTATATACAGAATTACAGATCACTGGGAGTTTGAGACAGACTGGGATCTAATCCAGGTGTTCGGGGGTTTATATATAGAATAGCAGAACCCCGGGAGTGGTTACAGACTGGGATCTAACCCAGGGGTTCGTGGGGGGGCGTTATATAGAGAATAGCAGATCCCCGCGTGTGGTTACAGGCTGGGATCTAACCCAGGGGTTCGGGGTTTATATATAGAATAACAGATCCCCGGGAGTGGGTTACAGACTGGGATCTAATCCAGGGGATCGGGGGTTTATATATAGAATAACAGAACCCCGGAAGTGGGTTACAGGCTGGGATCTAATCCAGGGGTTCGGGAGTTTATATATAGAATAACAGATCCCCGGGAGTGGGTTACAGACTGGGATCTAATCCAGAGGTTCGGGGGGGGCGGTTATATAGAGAATAGCAGATCCCCGGGAGTGGGTTACAGACTGGGATCTAATCCAGGGGTTCGGGAGTTTATATATAGAATAACAGATCTCCGGGAACGTGTTACAGGCTGGGATCTACTCCAGGGGCTCGGGGGGTTTATATATAGAATAACAGAACCCCGGGAGAGGGTTACATGCTGGGTTCTAATCCAGGGGTTCCGGGGTTTATATATAGAATAACAGATCCCCGGGAGTGGGTCACATGCTGGGATATAATTCGGGGGGTTTTATATATAACAACAGATCCCCGGGAGTGGGTTGCAGGCTGGGATCCGGGGGCACGGGGATTTATATACAGAATTACAGATCACTGGGAGTTTGAGAGAGACTGGGATCGGAACCAGGTGTTAGGGGTTTGTAATGTATAGACTAACAGATCCCCAGGGGCGGATTACTTGTTGACATCTAATCCAGGGGTTCTGGGGTGTTAATATATATAGAATAACAGATCCCCGGAGGTGGATTACAGCCTGGGATCTAACCCAGGGGTTCGGGGTTTATATATAGAATAACAGATCCCCGGGAGTGGGTTACAGACTGGGATCTAATCCAGGTGTTCGGGGTATTTACATACAGAATAACAGATCCCCAGGGGCAGATTACAGGCTGGGATCTAATCCAGGAGTTCGGGGTGATTATATATAGAATAACAGGTCCCCGTGAGTGGGTTACAGACTGGGATCTAATCCAGGGGTTCGGGGTATTTACATATAGAATAACAGATCCCCAGGGGCAGATTACAGGCTGGGATCTAATCCAGGAGTTCGGGGTGATTATATATAGAATAACAGGTCCCCGTGAGTGGGTTACAGACTGGGATCTAACCCAGGGGTTCGGGGGCTTTATATATGGGATAACAGATCCCCGGAGTGGGTAACAGGCTGGGATCTAACCCAAAGGTTCGGGGGGTGTTTATATATAGAATAACAGATCCCCGGGAACGTGTTACAGGCTGGGATCTAATCCAGGGGTTCGGGGTGTTTATATATAGAATAACAGATCACCGGGAACGTGTTACAGGCTGGGATCTAATCCAGGGGTTCGGGGGTTTATATATAGAATAACAGATCCCCGGGAGAGGGTTACAGACTGGGATCTAACTCAGGGGCTCGGGGGGTTTATATATAGAATAACAGATCCCCGGAGTGGGTTACAGACTGGGATCTAACCCAGGGGTTTGGGGGTTTATATATAGAACGACAGATCCCCGGGAGTGGGTTACAGGCTGGGATCCGGGGGCACGGGGATTTATATACAGAATTACAGATCACTGGGAGTTTGAGACAGACTGGGATCTAATCCAGGGGTTCAGGGGTGTTAATATATAGAAGAACAGATCCCCAGGGGCAGATTACAGGCTGGGATCTAATCCAGGTGTTCGGGGGTTTATATATAGAATAGCAGAACCCCGGGAGTGGTTACAGACTGGGATCTAACCCAGCGGTTCGTGGGGGGGCGTTATATAGAGAATAGCAGATCCCCGCGTGTGGTTACAGGCTGGGATCTAACCCAGGGGTTCGGGGTTTATATATAGAATAACAGATCCCCGGGAGTGGGTTACAGACTGGGATCTAATCCAGGGGATCGGGGGTTTATATATAGAATAACAGAACCCCGGAAGTGGGTTACAGGCTGGGATCTAATCCAGGGGTTCGGGAGTTTATATATAGAATAACAGATCCCCGGGAGTGGGTTACAGACTGGGATCTAATCCAGAGGTTCGGGGGGGGCGGTTATATAGAGAATAGCTGATCCCCGGGAGTGGGTTACAGACTGGGATCTAATCCAGGGGTTCGGGAGTTTATATATAGAATAACAGATCTCCGGGAACGTGTTACAGGCTGGGATCTACTCCAGGGGCTCGGGGGGTTTATATATAGAATAACAGAAACCCGGGAGAGGGTTACATGCTGGGTTCTAATCCAGGGGTTCCGGGGTTTATATATAGAATAACAGATCCCCGGGAGTGGGTCACATGCTGGGATATAATTCGGGGGGTTTTATATATAACAACAGATCCCCGGGAGTGGGTTGCAGGCTGGGATCCGGGGGCACGGGGATTTATATACAGAATTACAGATCACTGGGAGTTTGAGAGAGACTGGGATCGGAACCAGGTGTTAGGGGTTTGTAATGTATAGAATAACAGATCCCCAGGGGCGGATTACTTGTTGACATCTAATCCAGGGGTTCTGGGGTGTTAATATATATAGAATAACAGATCCCCGGAGGTGGATTACAGCCTGGGATCTAACCCAGGGGTTCGGGGTTTATATATAGAATAACAGATCCCCGGGAGTGGGTTACAGACTGGGATCTAATCCAGGGGATCGGGGGTTTATATATAGAATAGCAGAACCCCGGGAGTGGTTACAGACTGGGATCTAACCCAGCGGTTCGTGGGGGGGCGTTATATAGAGAATAGCAGATCCCCGCGTGTGGTTACAGGCTGGGATCTAACCCAGGGGTTCGGGGTTTATATATAGAATAACAGATCCCCGGGAGTGGGTTACAGACTGGGATCTAATCCAGGGGATCGGGGGTTTATATATAGAATAACAGAACCCCGGAAGTGGGTTACAGGCTGGGATCTAATCCAGGGGTTCGGGAGTTTATATATAGAATAACAGATCCCCGGGAGTGGGTTACAGACTGGGATCTAATCCAGAGGTTCGGGGGGGGCGGTTATATAGAGAATAGCTGATCCCCGGGAGTGGGTTACAGACTGGGATCTAATCCAGGGGTTCGGGAGTTTATATATAGAATAACAGATCTCCGGGAACGTGTTACAGGCTGGGATCTACTCCAGGGGCTCGGGGGGTTTATATATAGAATAACAGAAACCCGGGAGAGGGTTACATGCTGGGTTCTAATCCAGGGGTTCCGGGGTTTATATATAGAATAACAGATCCCCGGGAGTGGGTCACATGCTGGGATATAATTCGGGGGGTTTTATATATAACAACAGATCCCCGGGAGTGGGTTGCAGGCTGGGATCCGGGGGCACGGGGATTTATATACAGAATTACAGATCACTGGGAGTTTGAGAGAGACTGGGATCGGAACCAGGTGTTAGGGGTTTGTAATGTATAGAATAACAGATCCCCAGGGGCGGATTACTTGTTGACATCTAATCCAGGGGTTCTGGGGTGTTAATATATATAGAATAACAGATCCCCGGAGGTGGATTACAGCCTGGGATCTAACCCAGGGGTTCGGGGTTTATATATAGAATAACAGATCCCCGGGAGTGGGTTACAGACTGGGATCTAATCCAGGGGTTCGGGGTGTTTATATATAGAATAACAGATCCCCGGGAGTGGGTTACAGACTGGGATCTAATCCAGGGGTTCGGGGGGTTTATATATAGAATAACAGATCCCCGGGAGTGTGTTACAGACTGGGATCTAATCCAGGGGTTCGGGGTATTTACATATAGAATAACAGATCCCCAGGGGCAGATTACAGGCTGGGATCTAATCCAGGAGTTCGGGGGGTTTATATATAGAATACAGATTCCCGGGAGTGGGTTACAGACTGGGATCTAATCCAGGGGTTCGGGGTGTTTATATATAGAATAACAGATCCCCGGGAGTGGGATAAAGACTGGGATCTAATCCAGGGGTTCGGGGGGTTTATATATAGAATAACAGATCCCCGGGAGCGGGTTACAGACAGGGATCTAACCCAGGTGTTCGGGAGGTTTATATAGAGAATAACAGATCCCTGGGAGAGGGTTACATGCTGGGATCTAATCCAGGGGTTTGGGGGGTTATATAGAGAATAACAGATCCCCGGGATTGGTTTACAGACTGGGATCTAATCCAGGGGTTCGGGGGGTTTATATATAGAATAACAGATCTCCGGGTGTGGGTTACAGTCAGGGATCTAATCCAGGGGTTCGAGGGTTAATATATAGAATAACCGATCCCCGTGAGTGGGTTACAGGCTGGGATCCGGGGGCTCGGGGATTTATATACAGAATTACAGATCACTGGGAGTTTCAGAGAGACTGGGATCTAAACCAGGGGTTAAGGGTTTGTAATGTATAGAATAACAGATCCCCAGGGGCGGATTACTTGTTGACATCTAATCCAGGGGTTCTGGGGTGTTAATATATAGAATAACAGATCCCCGGGAGTGGGTTACAGACTGGGATCTAATCCAGGGGTTCGAGGGCTTTATAATAGAATAACAGATCCCCGGGAGTGGGTTACAGGCTGGGATCAGGGGAACGGGGACTTATGTACAGAATTACAGATCACCTGGAGTTTGTGGTAGACTGGGATCTAATCCAGGCGTTCGGGGGGTTTATATATAGAATAACAGATCCCTGGGAGTGGGTTACAGGCTGGGATCTAATCTATAGGTTCGGGGGCTTTATATATGGGATAACAGATCCCCGGAGTGGGTAACAGGCTGGGATCTAACCCAAAGGTTCGGGGGGTGTTTATATATAGAATAACAGATCCCCGGGAACGTGTTACAGGCTGGGATCTAATCCAGGGGTTCGGTGTGTTTATATATAGAATAACAGATCCCCGGGAACGTGTTACAGGCTGGGATCTAATCCAGGGGTTCGGGGGTTTATATATAGAATAACAGATCCCCGGGAGAGGGTTACAGACTGGGATCTAACTCAGGGGCTCGGGGGGTTTATATATAGAATAACAGATCCCCGGAGTGGGTTACAGACTGGGATCTAACCCAGGGGTTTGGGGTTTTATATATAGAACGACAGATCCCCGGGAGTGGGTTACAGGCTGGGATCCGGGGGCACGGGGATTTATATACAGAATTACAGATCACTGGGAGTTTGAGACAGACTGGGATCTAATCCAGGGGTTCAGGGGTGTTAATATATAGAAGAACAGATCCCCAGGGGCAGAGTACAGGCTGGGATCTAATCCAGGTGTTCGGGGGTTTATATATAGAATAGCAGAACCCCGGGAGTGGTTACAGACTGGGATCTAACCCAGGGGTTCGTGGGAGGGCGTTATATAGAGAATAGCAGATCCCCGCGTGTGGTTACAGGCTGGGATCTAACCCAGGGGTTCGGGGTTTATATATAGAATAACAGATCCCCGGGAGTGGGTTACAGACTGGGATCTAATCCAGGGGATCGGGGGTTTATATATAGAATAACAGAACCCCGGAAGTGGGTTACAGGCTGGGATCTAATCCAGGGGTTCGGGAGTTTATATATAGAATAACAGATCCCCGGGAGTGGGTTACAGACTGGGATCTAATCCAGAGGTTCGGGGGGGGCGGTTATATAGAGAATAGCAGATCCCCGGGAGTGGGTTACAGACTGGAATCTAATCCAGGGGTTCGGGAGTTTATATATAGAATAACAGAACTCCGGAAACGTGTTACAGGCTGGGATCTAATCCAGGGGTTTGGGGGTTTATATATAGAACGACAGATCCCCGGGAGTGGGTTACAGGCTGGGATCCGGGGGCACGGGGATTTATATACAGAATTACAGATCACTGGGAGTTTGAGAGAGACTGGGATCGGAACCAGGTGTTAAGGGTTTGTAATGTATAGAATAACAGATCCCCAGGGGCGGATTACTTGTTGACATCTAATCCAGGGGTTCTGGGGTGTTAATATATATAGAATAACTGATCCCCGGAGGTGGATTACAGCCTGGGATCTAACCCAGGGTTTCGGGTTTTATATATAGAATAACTGATCCCCGGGAGTGGGTTACAGACTGGGATCTAATCCAGGGGTTCGGGGTGTTTATATATAGAATAACTGATCCCCGGGAGTGGGTTACAGACTGGGATCTAACCCAGCGGTTCGGGGTTTATATATAGAATAACAGATCCCCGGGAGTGGGTTACAGACTGGGATCTAATCCAGGGGTTCGGGGTATTTACATATAGAATAACAGATCCCCAGGGGCAGATTAGAGGCTGGGATCTAATCCAGGAGTTCGGGGTGATTATATATAGAATAACAGGTCCCCGTGAGTGGGTTACAGACTGGGATCTAATCCAGGGGTTCGGGGGTTTTACATGCAGAATAACAGATCCCCGGGAGTGTGTTACAGACTGGGATCTAATCCAGGGGTTCGGGGTATTTACATATAGAATAACAGATCCCCAGGGGCAGATTACAGGCTGGGATCTAATCCAGGAGTTCGGGGTGATTATATATAGAATAACAGGTCCCCGTGAGTGGGTTACAGACTGGGATCTAATCCAGGGGTTTGGGGGGTTATATAGAGAATAACAGATCCCCGGGATTGGTTTACAGACTGGGATCTAATCCAGGGGTTCGGGGGGTTTATATATAGAATAACAGATCTCCGGGTGTGGGTTACAGTCAGGGATCTAATCCAGGGGTTCGAGGGTTAATATATAGAATAACCGATCCCCGTGAGTGGGTTACAGACTGGGATCTAATCCAGGGGTTCGGGGGGTTTATATATAGAATACAGATTCCCGGGAGTGGGTTACAGACTGGGATCTAATCCAGGGGTTCGGGGTGTTTATATATAGAATAACAGATCCCCGGGAGTGGGATACAGACTGGGATCTAATCCAGGGGTTCGGGGGGTTTATATATAGAATAACAGATCCCCGGGAGCGGGTTACAGACAGGGATCTAACCCAGGTGTTCGGGAGGTTTATATAGAGAATAACAGATCCCTGGGAGAGGGTTACATGCTGGGATCTAATCCAGGGGTTTGGGGGGTTATATAGAGAATAACAGATCCCCGGGATTGGTTTACAGACTGGGATCTAATCCAGGGGTTCGGGGGGGTTATATATAGAATAACAGATCTCCGGGTGTGGGTTACAGTCAGGGATCTAATCCAGGGGTTCGAGGGTTAATATATAGAATAACCGATCCCCGTGAGTGGGTTACAGGCTGGGATCCGGGGGCTCGGGGATTTATATACAGAATTACAGATCACTGGGAGTTTCAGAGAGACTGGGATCTAAACCAGGGGTTAAGGGTTTGTAATGTATAGAATAACAGATCCCCAGGGGCGGATTACTTGTTGACATCTAATCCAGGGGTTCTGGGGTGTTAATATATAGAATAACAGATCCCCGGGAGTGGGTTACAGGCTGGGATCAGGGGAACGGGGACTTATGTACAGAATTACAGATCACCTGGAGTTTGTGGTAGACTGGGATCTAATCCAGGGGTTCAGGGGTGTTAATATAAAGAAGAACAGATCCCCAGGGGTGGATTACAAACTGGGATTTAATCCAGGGATTCGGGGGTTTAACTGTAAAATAACAGATCTTCAGGGGAGGACTACTGGCTGAGATCTAACCCAGGGGTTCGGGGGTTTATATAGAGAATAACAGATCCCCGGGAGTGGATTACAGACTGGGATCTAATCTATAGGTTCGTGGGGTTTATATATAGAATAACAGAACCCCGGAAGTGGTTACAGACTGGGATCTAATCGAGGTGTTCGGGGGTGGGGTTCTATAGAGAATAACAGCTCCCCGGGAGTGGGTTACAGACTGGGATCTAACCCAGGGGTTCGGGGGGTTATATATAGAATAACAGAACCCCGGGAACGTGTTACAGGCTGGGATCTAATCCAGGGGTTCGGGGGTTTCTATATAGAATAACAGATCCCCGGGAGTGGGTCACATGCTGGGATATAATTCGGGGGGTTTTATATATAACAACAGATCCCCGGGAGTGGGTTGCATGCTGGGATCCGGGGGCACGGGGATTTATATACAGAATTACAGATCACTGGGAGTTTGAGAGAGACTGGGATCGGAACCAGGTGTTAAGGGTTTGTAATGTATAGAATAACAGATCCCCAGGGGCGGATTACTTGTTGACATCTAATCCAGGGCTTCTGGGGTGTTAATATATATAGAATAACAGATCCCCGGAGGTGGATTATAGCCTGGGATCTAACCCAGGGGTTCGGGGTTTATATATAGAATAACAGATCCCCGGGAGTGGGTTACAGACTGGGATCTAATCCAGGGGTTCGGGGTGTTTATATATACAATAACAGATCCCCGGGAGTGGGTTACAGACTGGGATCTAACCCAGGGGTTCGGGGTTTATATATAGAATAACAGATCCCCGGGAGTGGGTTACAGACTGGGATCTAATCCAGGGGTTCGGGGTATTTACATATAGAATAACAGATCCCCAGGGGCAGATTACAGGCTGGGATCTAATCCAGGAGTTCGGGGTGATTATATATAGAATAACAGGTCCCCGTGAGTGGGTTACAGACTGGGATCTAATCCAGGGGTTCGGGGGTTTTACATGCAGAATAACAGATCCCCGGGAGTGGGTTACAGACTGGGATCTAATCCAGGGGTTCGGGGTATTTACATATAGAATAACAGATCCCCAGGGGCAGATTACAGGCTTGGATCTAATCCAGGAGTTCGGGGTGATTATATATAGAATAACAGGTCCCCGTGAGTGGGTTACAGACTGGGATCTAACCCAGGGGTTCGGGGGTTTATATATAGAATAACAGATCCCTGGGAGAGGGTTACATGCTGGGATCTAATCCAGGGGTTTGGGGGGTTATATAGAGAATAACAGATCCCCGGGATTGGTTTACAGACTGGGATCTAATCCAGGGGTTCGGGGGGTTTATATATAGAATAACAGATCCCCGGGATTGGGTTACAGACTGGGATCTAACCCAGGGGTTTGGGGGGTTATATAGAGAATAACAGATCCCCGGGATTGGTTTACAGACTGGGATCTAATCCAGGGGTTCGGGGGGTTTATATATAGAATAACAGAACTCCGGGTGTGGTTTTTAGTCAGGGATCTAATCCAGGGGTTCGAGGGTTAATATATAGAATAACCGATCCCCGTGAGTGGGTTACAGGCTGGGATCCGGGGGCTCGGGGATTTATATACAGAATTACAGATCACTGGGAGTTTCAGAGAGACTGGGATCTAAACCAGGGGTTAAGGGTTTGTAATGTATAGAATAACAGATCCCCAGGGGCGGATTAGTTGTTGACATCTAATCCAGGGGTTCGGGGGGGTGGGGGTTCTATAGAGAATAACAGATCCCCGGGAGTGGGTTACAGACTGGGATCCAATCCTGTGGTTCCGGGGGTTTATATATACAATAACAGATCCCGGGGAACGTGTTAAAGGCTGGGATCTAATCCAGGGGTTGGGGGGGTTTATATATAGAATAAGAGATCCACGGGAACGTGTTACAGACTGGGATCTAATCCAGGGGTTCGGGGGTTTATATATAGAATAACAGATCCCCGGGAGCGGGTTACGACTGGGATCTAATCCAGGGGTTCCGGGTTTTATATATAGAATAACAGATCCCCGGGAACGTGTTACAGGCTGGGATCTAATCCAGGAGTTCGGGAGGTTTATATAGAGAATAACAGATCCCCGGGAGTGGGTTACAGACTGGGATCTAATCCAGGGGTTGGGGGGGTTTATATATAGAATACAGATTCCCGGGAGTGGGTTACAGACTGGGATCTAATCCAGGGGTTCGGGGTGTTTATATATAGAATAACAGATCCCCGGGAGTGGGATACAGACTGGGATCTAATCCAGGGGTTCGGGGGGTTTATATGTAGAATAACAGATCCCCGGGAGCGGGTTACAGACAGGGATCTAACCCAGGTGTTCGGGAGGTTTATATAGAGAATAACAGATCCCTGGGAGAGGGTTACATGCTGGGATCTAATCCAGGGGTTTGGGGGGTTATATAGAGAATAACAGATCCCCGGGATTGGTTTACAGACTGGGATCTAATCCAGGGGTTCGGGGGGTTTATATATAGAATAACAGATCTCCGGGTGTGGGTTACAGTCAGGGATCTAATCCAGGGGTTCGAGGGTTAATATATAGAATAACCGATCCCCGTGAGTGGGTTACAGGCTGGGATCCGGGGGCTCGGGGATTTATATACAGAATTACAGATCACTGGGAGTTTCAGAGAGACTGGGATCTAAACCAGGGGTTAAGGGTTTGTAATGTATAGAATAACAGATCCCCAGGGGCGGATTTCTTGTTGACATCTAATCCAGGGGTTCTGGGGTGTTAATATATAGAATAACATATCCCCGGGAGTGGGTTACAGACTGGGATCTAATCCAGGGGTTCGAGGGCTTTATAATAGAATAACAGATCCCCGGGAGTGGGTTACAGGCTGGGATCAGGGGAACGGGGACTTATGTACAGAATTACAGATCACCTGGAGTTTGTGGTAGACTGGGATCTAATCCAGGGGTTCAGGGGTGTTAATATAAAGAATAACAGATCCCCGGGAGTGGGTTACAGACTGGGATCTAATCCAGGGGTTCGGGGGGTTTATATATAGAATAACAGATCCCCGGGAGCGGGTTACAGACAGGGATCTAACCCAGGTGTTCGGGGGGGTGGGGGTTCTATAGAGAATAACAGATCCCCGTGAGTGGGTTACAGACTGGGATCCAATCCTGTGGTTCCGGGGGTTTATATATACAATAACAGATCCCGGGGAACGTGTTAAAGGCTGGGATCTAATCCAGGGGTTGGGGGGGTTTATATATAGAATAAGAGATCCACGGGAACGTGTTACAGACTGGGATCTAATCCAGGGGTTCGGGGGTTTATATATAGAATAACAGATCCCCGGGAGCGGGTTACGACTGGGATCTAATCCAGGGGTTCGGGGTTTTATATATAGAATAACAGATCCCCGGGAACGTGTTACAGGCTGGGATCTAATCCAGGAGTTCGGGAGGTTTATATAGAGAATAACAGATTCCCGGGAGTGGGTAACAGACTGGGATCTAATCCAGGGGTTCGTGGTGTTTATATATAGAATAACAGATCCCCGGGAGTGGGATACAGACTGGGATCTAATCCAGGGGTTCGGGGGGTTTATATATAGAATAACAGATCCCCGGGAGCGGGTTACAGACAGGGATCTAACCCAGGTGTTCGGGGGGGTGGGGGTTCTATAGAGAATAACAGATCCCCGGGAGTGGGTTACAGACTGCGATCCAATCCAGTGATTCGGGGGGTTTATATATACAATAACAGATCCCGGGGAACGTTAAAGGCTGGGATCTAATCCAGGGGTTGGGGGGGTTTATATATAGAATAAGAGATCCACGGGAACGTGTTACAGACTGGGATCTAATCCAGGGGTTCGGGGGTTTATATATAGAATAACAGATCCCCGGGAGCGGGTTACGACTGGGATCTAATCCAGGGGTTCGGGGTTTTATATATAGAATAACAGATCCCCGGAAACGTGTTACAGGCTGGGATCTAATCCAGGAGTTCGGGAGGTTTATATAGAGAATAACAGATCCCCGGGAGTGGGTTACAGACTGGGATCTAATCCAGGGGTTCGGGGTGTTTATATATAGAATAACAGATCCCCGGGAGTGGGATACAGACTGGGATTTAATCCAGGGGTTCGGGGGTTTATATATAGAATAACAGATCCCCGGGAGTGGGTTACAGACTGGGATCTAATCCAGGGGTTCGGGGTATTTACATATAGAATAACAGATCCCCAGGGGCAGATTACAGGCTGGGATCTAATCCAGCAGTTCGGGGTGATTATATATAGAATAACAGGTCCCCGTGAGTGGGTTACAGGCTGGGATCCGGGGGCTCGGGGATTTATATACAGAATTACAGATCACTGGGAGTTTCAGAGAGACTGGGATCTAAACCAGGGGTTAAGGGTTTGTAATGTATAGAATAACAGATCCCCAGGGGCGGATTACTTGTTGACATCTAATCCAGGGGTTCTGGGGTGTTAATATATAGAATAACAGATCCCCGGGAGTGGATTACAGACTGGGATCTAATCCAGGGGTTCGAGGGCTTTATAATAGAATAACAGATCCCCGGGAGTGGGTTACAGGCTGGGATCAGGGGAACGGGGACTTATGTACAGAATTACAGATCACCTGGAGTTTGTGGTAGACTGGGATCTAATCCAGGGGTTCAGGGGTGTTAATATAAAGAAGAACAGATCCCCAGGGGTGGATTACAAACTGGGATTTAATCCAGGGATTCGGGGGTTTAACTGTAAAATAACAGATCTTCAGGGGAGGACTACTGGCTGAGATCTAACCCAGGGGTTCGGGGGATTATATAGAGAATAACAGATCCCCGGGAGTGGATTACAGACTGGGATCTAATCTATAGGTTCGTGGGGTTTATATATAGAATAACAGAACCCCGGAAGTGGTTACAGACTGGGATCTAATCGAGGTGTTCGGGGGTGGGGTTCTATAGAGAATAACATCTCCCCGGGAGTGGGTTACAGACTGGGATCTAACCCAGGGGTTCGGGGGGTTATATATAGAATAACAGAACCCCGGGAACGTGTTACAGGCTGGGATCTAATCCAGGGGTTCGGGGGTTTCTATATAGAATAACAGATCCCCGGGAGTGGGTCACATGCTGGGATATAATTCGGGGGGTTTTATATATAACAACAGATCCCCGGGAGTGGGTTGCATGCTGGGATCCGGGGGCACGGGGATTTATATACAGAATTACAGATCACTGGGAGTTTGAGAGAGACTGGGATCGGAACCAGGTGTTAAGGGTTTGTAATGTATAGAATAACAGATCCCCAGGGGCGGATTACTTGTTGACATCTAATCCAGGGCTTCTGGGGTGTTAATATATATAGAATAACAGATCCCCGGAGGTGGATTATAGCCTGGGATCTAACCCAGGGGTTCGGGGTTTGTATATAGAATAACAGATCCCCGGGAGTGGGTTACAGACTGGGATCTAATCCAGGGGTTCGGGGTGTTTATATATACAATAACAGATCCCCGGGAGTGGGTTACAGACTGGGATCTAACCCAGGGGTTCGGGGTGTTTATATATAGAATAACAGATCCCCGGGAGTGGGTTACAGACTGGGATCTAATCCAGGGGTTCGGGGTATTTACATATAGAATAACAGATCCCCATGGGCAGATTACAGGCTGGGATCTAATCCAGGAGTTCGGGGTGATTATATATAGAATAACAGGTCCCCGTGAGTGGGTTACAGACTGGGATCTAATCCAGGGGTTCGGGGTATTTACATATAGAATAACAGATCCCCAGGGGCAGATTACAGGCTGGGATCTAATCCAGGAGTTCGGGGTGATTATATATAGAATAACAGGTCCCCGTGAGTGGGTTACAGACTGGGATCTAACCCAGGGGTTCGGGGGTTTATATATAGAATAACAGATCCCTGGGAGAGGGTTACATGCTGGGATCTAATCCAGGGGTTTGGGGGGTTATATAGAGAATAACAGATCCCCGGGATTGGTTTACAGACTGGGATCTAATCCAGGGGTTCGGGGGTTTATATATAGAATAACAGATCTCCGGGTGTGGGTTACAGTCAGGGATCTAATCCAGGGGTTCGAGGGTTAATATATAGAATAACCGATCCCCGTGAGTGGGTTACAGGCTGGGATCCGGGGGCTCGGGGATTTATATACAGAATTACAGATCACTGGGAGTTTCAGAGAGACTGGGATCTAAACCAGGGGTTAAGGGTTTGTAATGTATAGAATAACAGATCCCCAGGGGCGGATTACTTGTTGACATCTAATCCAGGGGTTCTGGGGTGTTAATATATAGAATAACAGATCCCCGGGAGTGGATTACAGACTGGGATCTAATCCAGGGGTTCGAGGGCTTTATAATAGAATAACAGATCCCCGGGAGTGGGTTACAGGCTGGGATCAGGGGAACGGGGACTTATGTACAGAATTACAGATCACCTGGAGTTTGTGGTAGACTGGGATCTAATCCAGGGGTTCAGGGATGTTAATATAAAGAAGAACAGATCCCCAGGGGTGGATTACAAACTGGGATTTAATCCAGGGATTCGGGGGTTTAACTGTAAAATAACAGATCTTCAGGGGAGGACTACTGGCTGAGATCTAACCCAGGGGTTCGGGGGTTTATATAGAGAATAACAGATCCCCGGGAGTGGATTACAGACTGGGATCTAATCTATAGGTTCGTGGGGTTTATATATAGAATAACAGAACCCCGGAAGTGGTTACAGACTGGGATCTAATCGAGGTGTTCGGGGGTGGGGTTCTATAGAGAATAACAGCTCCCCGGGAGTGGGTTACAGACTGGGATCTAATCCAGGGGTTCGGGGTGTTTATATATACAATAGCAGATCCCCGGGAGTGGGTTACAGACTGGGATCTAATCCAGGGGTTCGGGGGGTTTATATATAGAATAACAGATCCCCGGGAGCGGGTTACAGACAGGGATCTAACCCAGGTGTTCGGGGGGGTGGGGGTTCTATAGAGAATAACAGATCCCCGGGAGTGGGTTACAGACTGGGATCCAATCCTGTGGTTCCGGGGGTTTATATATACAATAACAGATCCCGGGGAACGTGTTAAAGGCTGGGATCTAATCCAGGGGTTGGGGGGGTTTATATATAGAATAACAGATCCCCGGGAACGTGTTACAGGCTGGGATCTAATCCAGGAGTTCGGGAGGTTTATATATAGAATAACAGATCCCCGGGAGTGGGTTACAGACTGGGATCTAATCCAGGGGTTCGGGGGGTTTATATATAGAATACAGATTCCCGGGAGTGGGTTACAGACTGGGATCTAATCCAGGGGTTCGGGGTGTTTATATATAGAATAACAGATCCCCGGGAGTGGGATACAGACTGGGATCTAATCCAGGGGTTCGGGGGGTTTATATATAGAATAACAGATCCCCGGGAGCGGGTTACAGACAGGGATCTAACCCAGGTGTTCGGGAGGTTTATATAGAGAATAACAGATCCCTGGGAGAGGGTTACATGCTGGGATCTAATCCAGGGGTTTGGGGGGTTATATAGAGAATAACAGATCCCCGGGATTGGTTTACAGACTGGGATCTAATCCAGGGGTTCGGGGGGTTTATATATAGAATAACAGATCTCCGGGTGTGGGTAACAGTCAGGGATCTAATCCAGGGGTTCGAGGGTTAATATATAGAATAACCGATCCCCGTGAGTGGGTTACAGGCTGGGATCCGGGGGCTCGGGGATTTATATACAGAATTACAGATCACTGGGAGTTTCAGAGAGACTGGGATCTAAACCAGGGGTTAAGGGTTTGTAATGTATAGAATAACAGATCCCCAGGGGCGGATTACTTGTTGACATCTAACCCAGGGGTTCTGGGGTGTTAATATATAGAATAACAGATCCCCGGGAGTGGGTTACAGACTGGGATCTAATCCAGGGGTTCGAGGGCTTTATAATAGAATAACAGATCCCCGGGAGTGGGTTACAGGCTGGGATCAGGGGAACGGGGACTTATGTACAGAATTACAGATCACCTGGAGTTTGTGGTAGACTGGGATATAATCCAGGGGTTCAGGGGTGTTAATATAAAGAATAACAGATCCCCGGGAGTGGGTTACAGACTGGGATCTAATCCAGGGGTTCGGGGGGTTTATATATAGAATAACAGATTCCCGGGAGCGGGTTACAGACAGGGATCTAACCCAGGTGTTCTGGGGGGTGGGGGTTCTATAGAGAATAACAGATCCCCGTGAGTGGGTTACAGACTGGGATCCAATCCTGTGGTTCCGGGGGTTTATATATACAATAACAGATCCCGGGGAACGTGTTAAAGGCTGGGATCTAATCCAGGGGTTGGGGGGGTTTATATATAGAATAAGAGATCCACGGGAACGTGTTACAGACTGGGATCTAATCCAGGGGTTCGGGGGTTTATATATAGAATAACAGATCCCCGGGAGCGGGTTACGACTGGGATCTAATCCAGGGGTTCGGGGTTTTATATATAGAATAACAGATCCCCGGGAACGTGTTACAGGCTGGGATCTAATCCAGGAGTTCGGGAGGTTTATATAGAGAATAACAGATTCCCGGGAGTGGGTAACAGACTGGGATCTAATCCAGGGGTTCGTGGTGTTTATGTATAGAATAACAGATCCCCGGGAGTGGGATACAGACTGGGATCTACTCCAGGGGTTCGGGGGGTTTATATATAGAATAACAGATCCCCGGGAGCGGGTTACAGACAGGGATCTAACCCAGGTGTTCGGGGGGGTGGGGGTTCTATAGAGAATAACAGATCCCCGGGAGTGGGTTACAGACTGGGATCCAATCCAGTGATTCGGGGGGTTTATATATACAATAACAGATCCCGGGGAACGTTAAAGGCTGGGATCTAATCCAGGGGTTGGGGGGGTTTATATATAGAATAAGAGATCCACGGGAACGTGTTACAGACTGGGATCTAATCCAGGGGTTCGGGGGTTTATATATAGAATAACAGATCCCCGGGAGCGGGTTACGACTGGGATCTAATCCAGGGGTTCGGGGTTTTATATATAGAATAACAGATCCCCGGAAACGTGTTACAGGCTGGGATCTAATCCAGGAGTTCGGGAGGTTTATATAGAGAATAACAGATCCCCGGGAGTGGGTTACAGACTGGGATCTAATCCAGGGGTTCGGGGTGTTTATATATAGAATAACAGATCCCCGGGAGTGGGATACAGACTGGGATCTAATCCAGGGGTTCGGAGGGGGGGTTATATATAGAATAACAGATCCCCGGGAGTGGGATACAGACTGGGATCTAATCCAGGGGTTCGGGGGGGTTTATATATAGAATAACAGATCCCCGGGAGTGGGTTACAGACTGGGATTTAATCCAGGGGTTCGGGGGTTTATATATAGAATAACAGATCCCCGGGAGTGGGTTACAGACTGGGATCTAATCCAGGGGTTCGGGGTATTTACATATAGAATAACAGATCCCCAGGGGCAGATTACAGGCTGGGATCTAATCCAGCAGTTCGGGGTGATTATATATAGAATAAAAGGTCCCCGTGAGTGGGTTACAGACTGGGATCTAATCCAGGGGTTCGGGGGTTTTACATGCAGAATAACAGATCCCCGGGAGTGGGTTACAGACTGGGATCTAATCCAGGGGTTCGGGGTATTTACATATAGAATAACAGATCCCCAGGGGCAGATTACAGGCTGGGATCTAATCCAGGAGTTCGGGGTGATTATATATAGAATAACAGGTCCCCGTGAGTGGGTTACAGACTGGGATCTAATCCAGGGGTTCGGGGGTTTTACATGCAGAATAACAGATCCCCGGGAGTGGGTTACAGACTGGGATCTAACCCAGGGGTTCGGGGGTTTATATATAGAATAACAGATCCCTGGGAGAGGGTTACATGCTGGGATCTAATCCAGGGGATCGGGGGTTTATATATACAATAACAGATCCCCGGGATTGGGTTACAGACTGGGATCTAACCCAGGGGTTTGGGGGGTTATATAGAGAATAACAGATCCCCGGGATTGGTTTACAGACTGGGATCTAATCCAGGGGTTCGGGGGGTTTATATATAGAATAACAGAACTCCGGGTGTGGTTTTTAGTCAGGGATCTAATCCAGGGGTTCGAGGGTTAATATATAGAATAACCGATCCCCGTGAGTGGGTTACAGGCTGGGATCCGGGGGCTCGGGGATTTATATACAGAATTACAGATCACTGGGAGTTTCAGAGAGACTGGGATCTAAACCAGGGGTTAAGGGTTTGTAATGTATAGAATAACAGATCCCCAGGGGCGGATTACTTGTTGACATCTAATCCAGGGGTTCGGGGGGGTGGGGGTTCTATAGAGAATAACAGATCCCCGGGAGTGGGTTACAGACTGGGATCCAATCCTGTGGTTCCGGGGGTTTATATATACAATAACAGATCCCGGGGAACGTGTTAAAGGCTGGGATCTAATCCAGGGGTTGGGGGGGTTTATATATAGAATAAGAGATCCACGGGAACGTGTTACAGACTGGGATCTAATCCAGGGGTTCGGGGGTTTATATATAGAATAACAGATCCCCGGGAGCGGGTTACGACTGGGATCTAATCCAGGGGTTCGGGGTTTTATATATAGAATAACAGATCCCCGGGAACGTGTTACAGGCTGGGATCTAATCCAGGAGTTCGGGAGGTTTATATAGAGAATAACAGATCCCCGGGAGTGGGTTACAGACTGGGATCTAATCCAGGGGTTCGGGGGGTTTATATATAGAATACAGATTCCCGGGAGTGGGTTACAGACTGGGATCTATTCCAGGGGTTCGGGGTGTTTATATATAGAATAACAGATCCCCGGGAGTGGGATACAGACTGGGATCTAATCCAGGGTTTCGGGGGGTTTATATATGGAATAACAGATCCCCGGGAGCGGGTTACAGACAGGGATCTAACCCAGGTGTTCGGGAGGTTTATATAGAGAATAACAGATCCCTGGGAGAGGGTTACATGCTGGGATCTAATCCAGGGGTTTGGGGGGTTATATAGAGAATAACAGATCCCCGGGATTGGTTTACAGACTGGGATCTAATCCAGGGGTTGGGGGGGTTTATATATAGAATAACAGATCTCCGGGTGTGGGTTACAGTCAGGGATCTAATCCAGGGGTTCGAGGGTTAATATATAGAATAACCGATCCCCGTGAGTGGGTTACAGGCTGGGATCCGGGGGCTCGGGGATTTATATACAGAATTACAGATCACTGGGAGTTTCAGAGAGACTGGGATCTAAACCAGGGGTTAAGGGTTTGTAATGTATAGAATAACAGATCCCCAGGGGCGGATTACTTGTTGACATCTAATCCAGGGGTTCTGGGGTGTTAATATATAGAATAACAGATCCCCGGGAGTGGGGTACAGACTGGGATCTAATCCAGGGGTTCGAGGGCTTTATAATAGAATAACAGATACCCGGGAGAGGGTTACAGACTGGGATCTAACCCAGAGGTTCGGGGGGTTTATATATAGAATACCAGATCCCCGGGAGTGGGTTACAGGCTGGGATCCGGGGGAACGGGGACTTATGTACAGAATTACAGATCACCTGGAGTTTGTGGTAGACTGGGATCTAATCCAGGGGTTCAGGGGTGTTAATATAAAGAAGAACAGATCCCCAGGGGTGGATTACAAACTGGGATTTAATCCAGGGATTCGGGGGTTTAACTGTAAAATAACAGATCTTCAGGGGAGGACTACTGGCTGAGATCTAACCCAGGGGTTCGGGGGTTTATATAGAGAATAACAGATCCCCGGGAGTGGATTACAGACTGGGATCTAATCTATAGGTTCGTGGGGTTTATATATAGAATAACAGAACCCCGGAAGTGGTTACAGACTGGGATCTAATCGAGGTGTTCGGGGGTGGGGTTCTATAGAGAATAACAGCTCCCCGGGAGTGGGTTACAGACTGGGATCTAATCCAGGGGTTCGGGGTGTTTATATATACAATAGCAGATCCCCGGGAGTGGGTTACAGACTGGGATCTAATCCAGGGGTTCGGGGGGTTTATATATAGAATAACAGATCCCCGGGAGCGGGTTACAGACAGGGATCTAACCCAGGTGTTCGGGGGGGTGGGGGTTCTATAGAGAATAACAGATCCCCGGGAGTGGGTTACAGACTGGGATCCAATCCTGTGGTTCCGGGGGTTTATATATACAATAACAGATCCCGGGGAACGTGTTAAAGGCTGGGATCTAATCCAGGGGTTGGGGGGGTTTATATATAGAATAAGAGATCCACGGGAACGTGTTACAGACTGGGATCTAATCCAGGGGTTCGGGGGTTTATATATAGAATAACAGATCCCCGGGAGCGGGTTACGACTGGGATCTAATCCAGGGGTTCGGGGTTTTATATATAGAATAACAGATCCCCGGGAACGTGTTACAGGCTGGGATCTAATCCAGGAGTTCGGGAGGTTTATATATAGAATAACAGATCCCCGGGAGTGGGTTACAGACTGGGATCTAATCCAGGGGTTTGGGGGGTTATATAGAGAATAACAGATCCCCGGGATTGGTTTACAGACTGGGATCTAATCCAGGGGTTGGGGGGGTTTATATATAGAATAACAGATCTCCGGGTGTGGGTTACAGTCAGGGATCTAATCCAGGGGTTCGAGGGTTAATATATAGAATAACCGATCCCCGTGAGTGGGTTACAGGCTGGGATCCGGGGGCTCGGGGATTTATATACAGAATTACAGATCACTGGGAGTTTCAGAGAGACTGGGATCTAAACCAGGGGTTAAGGGTTTGTAATGTATAGAATAACAGATCCCCAGGGGCGGATTACTTGTTGACATCTAATCCAGGGGTTCTGGGGTGTTAATATATAGAATAACAGATCCCCGGGAGTGGGGTACAGACTGGGATCTAATCCAGGGGTTCGAGGGCTTTATAATAGAATAACAGATACCCGGGAGAGGGTTACAGACTGGGATCTAACCCAGAGGTTCGGGGGGTTTATATATAGAATACCAGATCCCCGGGAGTGGGTTACAGGCTGAGATCCGGGGGAACGGGGACTTATGTACAGAATTACAGATCACCTGGAGTTTGTGGTAGACTGGGATCTAATCCAGGGGTTCAGGGGTGTTAATATAAAGAAGAACAGATCCCCAGGGGTGGATTACAAACTGGGATTTAATCCAGGGATTCGGGGGTTTAACTGTAAAATAACAGATCTTCAGGGGAGGACTACTGGCTGAGATCTAACCCAGGGGTTCGGGGGTTTATATAGAGAATAACAGATCCCCGGGAGTGGATTACAGACTGGGATCTAATCTATAGGTTCGTGGGGTTTATATATAGAATAACAGAACCCCGGAAGTGGTTACAGACTGGGATCTAATCGAGGTGTTCGGGGGTGGGGTTCTATAGAGAATAACAGCTCCCCGGGAGTGGGTTACAGACTGGGATCTAATCCAGGGGTTCGGGGTGTTTATATATACAATAGCAGATCCCCGGGAGTGGGTTACAGACTGGGATCTAATCCAGGGGTTCGGGGGGTTTATATATAGAATAACAGATCCCCGGGAGCGGGTTACAGACAGGGATCTAACCCAGGTGTTCGGGGGGGTGGGGGTTCTATAGAGAATAACAGATCCCCGGGAGTGGGTTACAGACTGGGATCCAATCCTGTGGTTCCGGGGGTTTATATATACAATAACAGATCCCGGGGAACGTGTTAAAGGCTGGGATCTAATCCAGGGGTTGGGGGGGTTTATATATAGAATAAGAGATCCACGGGAACGTGTTACAGACTGGGATCTAATCCAGGGGTTCGGGGGTTTATATATAGAATAACAGATCCCCGGGAGCGGGTTACGACTGGGATCTAATCCAGGGGTTCGGGGTTTTATATATAGAATAACAGATCCCCGGGAACGTGTTACAGGCTGGGATCTAATCCAGGAGTTCGGGAGGTTTATATATAGAATAACAGATCCCCGGGAGTGGGTTACAGACTGGGATCTAATCCAGGGGTTCGGGGGGTTTATATATAGAATATAGATTCCCGGGAGTGGGTTACAGACTGGGATCTAATCCAGGGGTTCGGGGTGTTTATATATAGAATAACAGATCCCCGGGAGTGGGATACAGACTGGGATCTAATCCAGGGGTTCGGGGGGTTTATATATAGAATAACAGATCCCCGGGAGCGGGTTACAGACAGGGATCTAACCCAGGTGTTCGGGAGGTTTATATAGAGAATAACAGATCCCTGGGAGAGGGTTACATGCTGGGATCTAATCCAGGGGTTTGGGGGGTTATATAGAGAATAACAGATCCCCGGGATTGGTTTACAGACTGGGATCTAATCCAGGGGTTCGGGGGGTTTATATATAGAATAACAGATCTCCGGGTGTGGGTAACAGTCAGGGATCTAATCCAGGGGTTCGAGGGTTAATATATAGAATAACCGATCCCCGTGAGTGGGTTACAGGCTGGGATCCGGGGGCTCGGGGATTTATATACAGAATTACAGATCACTGGGAGTTTCAGAGAGACTGGGATCTAAACCAGGGGTTAAGGGTTTGTAATGTATAGAATAACAGATCCCCAGGGGCGGATTACTTGTTGACATCTAACCCAGGGGTTCTGGGGTGTTAATATATAGAATAACAGATCCCCGGGAGTGGGTTACAGACTGGGATCTAATCCAGGGGTTCGAGGGCTTTATAATAGAATAACAGATCCCCGGGAGTGGGTTACAGGCTGGGATCAGGGGAACGGGGACTTATGTACAGAATTACAGATCACCTGGAGTTTGTGGTAGACTGGGATATAATCCAGGGGTTCAGGGGTGTTAATATAAAGAATAACAGATCCCCGGGAGTGGGTTACAGACTGGGATCTAATCCAGGGGTTCGGGGGGTTTATATATAGAATAACAGATCCCCGGGAGCGGGTTACAGACAGGGATCTAACCCAGGTGTTCTGGGGGGTGGGGGTTCTATAGAGAATAACAGATCCCCGTGAGTGGGTTACAGACTGGGATCCAATCCTGTGGTTCCGGGGGTTTATATATACAATAACAGATCCCGGGGAACGTGTTAAAGGCTGGGATCTAATCCAGGGGTTGGGGGGGTTTATATATAGAATAAGAGATCCACGGGAACGTGTTACAGACTGGGATCTAATCCAGGGGTTCGGGGGTTTATATATAGAATAACAGATCCCCGGGAGCGGGTTACGACTGGGATCTAATCCAGGGGTTCGGGGTTTTATATATAGAATAACAGATCCCCGGGAACGTGTTACAGGCTGGGATCTAATCCAGGAGTTCGGGAGGTTTATATAGAGAATAACATATTCCCGGGAGTGGGTAACAGACTGGGATCTAATCCAGGGGTTCGTGGTGTTTATATATAGAATAACAGATCCCCGGGAGTGGGATACAGACTGGGATCTACTCCAGGGGTTCGGGGGGTTTATATATAGAATAACAGATCCCCGGGAGCGGGTTACAGACAGGGATCTAACCCAGGTGTTCGGGGGGGTGGGGGTTCTATAGAGAATAACAGATCCCCGGGAGTGGGTTACAGACTGGGATCCAATCCAGTGATTCGGGGGGTTTATATATACAATAACAGATCCCGGGGAACGTTAAAGGCTGGGATCTAATCCAGGGGTTGGGGGGGTTTATATATAGAATAAGAGATCCACGGGAACGTGTTACAGACTGGGATCTAATCCAGGGGTTCGGGGGTTTATATATAGAATAACAGATCCCCGGGAGCGGGTTACGACTGGGATCTAATCCAGGGGTTCGGGGTTTTATATATAGAATAACAGATCCCCGGAAACGTGTTACAGGCTGGGATCTAATCCAGGAGTTCGGGAGGTTTATATAGAGAATAACAGATCCCCGGGAGTGGGTTACAGACTGGGATCTAATCCAGGGGTTCGGGGTGTTTATATATAGAATAACAGATCCCCGGGAGTGGGATACAGACTGGGATCTAATCCAGGGGTTCGGAGGGGGGGTTATATATAGAATAACAGATCCCCGGGAGTGGGATACAGACTGGGATCTAATCCAGGGGTTCGGGGGGGGTTATATATAGAATAACAGATCCCCGGGAGTGGGTTACAGACTGGGATTTAATCCAGGGGTTCGGGGGTTTATATATAGAATAACAGATCCCCGGGAGTGGGTTACAGACTGGGATCTAATCCAGGGGTTCGGGGTATTTACATATAGAATAACAGATCCCCAGGGGCAGATTACAGGCTGGGATCTAATCCAGCAGTTCGGGGTGATTATATATAGAATAAAAGGTCCCCGTGAGTGGGTTACAGACTGGGATCTAATCCAGGGGTTCGGGGGTTTTACATGCAGAATAACAGATCCCCGGGAGTGGGTTACAGACTGGGATCTAATCCAGGGGTTCGGGGTATTTACATATAGAATAACAGATCCCCAGGGGCAGATTACAGGCTGGGATCTAATCCAGGAGTTCGGGGTGATTATATATAGAATAACAGGTCCCCGTGAGTGGGTTACAGACTGGGATCTAATCCAGGGGTTCGGGGGTTTTACATGCAGAATAACAGATCCCCGGGAGTGGGTTACAGACTGGGATCTAACCCAGGGGTTCGGGGGTTTATATATAGAATAACAGATCCCTGGGAGAGGGTTACATGCTGGGATCTAATCCAGGGGATCGGGGGTTTATATATACAATATCAGATCCCCGGGATTGGGTTACAGACTGGGATCTAACCCAGGGGTTTGGGGGGTTATATAGAGAATAACAGATCCCCGGGATTGGTTTACAGACTGGGATCTAATCCAGGGGTTCGGGGGGTTTATATATAGAATAACAGAACTCCGGGTGTGGTTTTTAGTCAGGGATCTAATCCAGGGGTTCGAGGGTTAATATATAGAATAACCGATCCCCGTGAGTGGGTTACAGGCTGGGATCCGGGGGCTCGGGGATTTATATACAGAATTACAGATCACTGGGAGTTTCAGAGAGACTGGGATCTAAACCAGGGGTTAAGGGTTTGTAATGTATAGAATAACAGATCCCCAGGGGCGGATTACTTGTTGACATCTAATCCAGGGGTTCGGGGGGGTGGGGGTTCTATAGAGAATAACAGATCCCCGGGAGTGGGTTACAGACTGGGATCCAATCCTGTGGTTCCGGGGGTTTATATATACAATAACAGATCCCGGGGAACGTGTTAAAGGCTGGGATCTAATCCAGGGGTTGGGGGGGTTTATATATAGAATAAGAGATCCACGGGAACGTGTTACAGACTGGGATCTAATCCAGGGGTTCGGGGGTTTATATATAGAATAACAGATCCCCGGGAGCGGGTTACGACTGGGATCTAATCCAGGGGTTCGGGGTTTTATATATAGAATAACAGATCCCCGGGAACGTGTTACAGGCTGGGATCTAATCCAGGAGTTCGGGAGGTTTATATAGAGAATAACAGATCCCCGGGAGTGGGTTACAGACTGGGATCTAATCCAGGGGTTCGGGGGGTTTATATATAGAATACAGATTCCCGGGAGTGGGTTACAGACTGGGATCTAATCCAGGGGTTCGGGGTGTTTATATATAGAATAACAGATCCCCGGGAGTGGGATACAGACTGGGATCTAATCCAGGGTTTCGGGGGGTTTATATATGGAATAACAGATCCCCGGGAGCGGGTTACAGACAGGGATCTAACCCAGGTGTTCGGGAGGTTTATATAGAGAATAACAGATCCCTGGGAGAGGGTTACATGCTGGGATCTAATCCAGGGGTTTGGGGGGTTATATAGAGAATAACAGATCCCCGGGATTGGTTTACAGACTGGGATCTAATCCAGGGGTTGGGGGGGTTTATATATAGAATAACAGATCTCCGGGTGTGGGCTACAGTCAGGGATCTAATCCAGGGGTTCGAGGGTTAATATATAGAATAACCGATCCCCGTGAGTGGGTTACAGGCTGGGATCCGGGGGCTCGGGGATTTATATACAGAATTACAGATCACTGGGAGTTTCAGAGAGACTGGGATCTAAACCAGGGGTTAAGGGTTTGTAATGTATAGAATAACAGATCCCCAGGGGCGGATTACTTGTTGACATCTAATCCAGGGGTTCTGGGGTGTTAATATATAGAATAACAGATCCCCGGGAGTGGGGTACAGACTGGGATCTAATCCAGGGGTTCGAGGGCTTTATAATAGAATAACAGATACCCGGGAGAGGGTTACAGACTGGGATCTAACCCAGAGGTTCGGGGGGTTTATATATAGAATACCAGATCCCCGGGAGTGGGTTACAGGCTGGGATCCGGGGGAACGGGGACTTATGTACAGAATTACAGATCACCTGGAGTTTGTGGTAGACTGGGATCTAATCCAGGGGTTCAGGGGTGTTAATATAAAGAAGAACAGATCCCCAGGGGTGGATTACAAACTGGGATTTAATCCAGGGATTCGGGGGTTTAACTGTAAAATAACAGATCTTCAGGGGAGGACTACTGGCTGAGATCTAACCCAGGGGTTCGGGGGTTTATATAGAGAATAACAGATCCCCGGGAGTGGATTACAGACTGGGATCTAATCTATAGGTTCGTGGGGTTTATATATAGAATAACAGAACCCCGGAAGTGGTTACAGACTGGGATCTAATCGAGGTGTTCGGGGGTGGGGTTCTATAGAGAATAACAGCTCCCCGGGAGTGGGTTACAGACTGGGATCTAATCCAGGGGTTCGGGGTGTTTATATATAGAATAACAGATCCCCGGGAGTGGGTTACAGACTGGGATCTAATCCAGGGGTTCGGGGGGTTTATATATAGAATAACAGATCCCCGGGAGCGGGTTACAGACAGGGATCTAACCCAGGTGTTCGTGGGGGTGGGGGTTCTATAGAGAATAACAGATCCCCGGGAGTGGGTTACAGACTGGGATCCAATCCTGTGGTTCCGGGGGTTTATATATACAATAACAGATCCCGGGGAACGTGTTAAAGGCTGGGATCTAATCCAGGGGTTGGGTGGGTTTATATATAGAATAAGAGATACACGGGAACGTGTTACAGACTGGGATCTAATCCAGGGGTTCGGGGGTTTATATATAGAATAACAGATCCCCGGGAGCGGGTTACGACTGGGATCTAATCCAGGGGTTCGGGGTTTTATATATAGAATAACAGATCCCCGGGAACGTGTTACAGGCTGGGATCTAATCCAGGAGTTCGGGAGGTTTATATAGAGAATAACAGATCCCCGGGAGCGGGTTACGACTGGGATCTAATCCAGGGGTTCTGGGTTTTATATATAGAATAACAGATCCCCGGGAACGTGTTACAGGCTGGGATCTAATCCAGGAGTTCGGGGGGTTTATATATAGAATACAGATTCCCGGGAGTGGGTTACAGACTGGGATCTAATCCAGGGGTTCGGGGTGTTTATATATAGAATAACAGATCCCCGGGAGTGGGATACAGACTGGGATCTAATCCAGGGGTTCGGAGGGGGGGTTCTATATAGAATAACAGATCCCCGGGAGTGGGATACAGACTGGGATCTAATCCAGGGGTTCGGGGGGGTTTATATATAGAATAACAGATCCCCGGGAGTGGGTTACAGACTGGGATTTAATCCAGGGGTTCGGGGGTTTATATATAGAATAACAGATCCCCGGGAGTGGGTTACAGACTGGGATCTAATCCAGGGGTTCGGGGTATTTACATATAGAATAACAGATCCCCAGGGGCAGATTACAGGCTGGGATCTAATCCAGCAGTTCGGGGTGATTATATATAGAATAACAGGTCCCCGTGAGTGGGTTACAGACTGGGATCTAATCCAGGGGTTCGGGGGTTTTACATGCAGAATAACAGATCCCCGGGAGTGGGTTACAGACTGGGATCTAATCCAGGGGTTCGGGGTATTTACATATAGAATAACAGATCCCCAGGGGCAGATTACAGGCTGGGATCTAATCCAGGAGTTCGGGGTGATTATATATAGAATAACAGGTCCCCGTGAGTGGGTTACAGACTGGGATCTAATCCAGGGGTTCGGGGGTTTTACATGCAGAATAACAGATCCCCGGGAGTGGGTTACAGACTGGGATCTAACCCAGGGGTTCGGGGGTTTATATATAGAATAACAGATCCCTGGGAGAGGGTTACATGCTGGGATCTAATCCAGGGGATCGGGGGTTTATATATCGAATAACAGATCCCCGGGAGTGGGTTACAGACTGGGATCTAACCCAGGGGTTTGGGGGGTTATATAGAGAATAACAGATCCCCGGGATTGGTTTACAGACTGGGATCTAATCCAGGGGTTCGGGGGGTTTATATATAGAATAACAGATCTCCGGGTGTGGTTTTTAGTCAGGGATCTAATCCAGGGGTTCGAGGGTTAATATATAGAATAACCGATCCCCGTGAGTGGGTTACAGGCTGGGATCCGGGGGCTCGGGGATTTATATACAGAATTACAGATCACTGGGAGTTTCAGAGAGACTGGGATCTAAACCAGGGGTTAAGGGTTTGTAATGTATAGAATAATGTATAGAATAATGTATAGAATGTATAGAATAACGTATAATGTATAGAATAATGTATAGATCCCCAGGGGCGGATTACTTGTTGACATCTAATCCAGGGGTTCTGGGGGGTGGGTGTTCTATAGAGAATAACAGATCCCCGGGAGTGGGTTACAGACTGGGATCAAATCCTGTGGTTCCGGGGGTTTATATATACAATAACAGATCCCGGGGAACGTGTTAAAGGCTGGGATCTAATCCAGGGGTTGGGGGGGTTTATATATAGAATAAGAGATCCACGGGAACGTGTTACAGACTGGGATCTAATCCAGGGGTTCGGGGGTTTATATATAGAATAACAGATCCCCGGGAGCGGGTTACGACTGGGATCTAATCCAGGGGTTCGGGGTTTTATACATAGAATAACAGATCCCCGGGAACGTGTTACAGGCTGGGATCTAATCCAGGAGTTCGGGAGGTTTATATAGAGAATAACAGATCCCCGGGAGCGGGTTACGACTGGGATCTAATCCAGGGGTTCTGGGTTTTATATATAGAATAACAGATCCCCGGGAACGTGTTACAGGCTGGGATCTAATCCAGGAGTTCGGGGGGTTTATATATAGAATACAGATTCCCGGGAGTGGGTTACAGACTGGGATCTAATCCAGGGGTTCGGGGTGTTTATATATAGAATAACAGATCCCCGGGAGTGGGATACAGACTGGGATCTAATCCAGGGGTTCGGAGGGGGGGTTCTATATAGAATAACAGATCCCCGGGAGTGGGATACAGACTGGGATCTAATCCAGGGGTTCGGGGGGGTTTATATATAGAATAACAGATCCCCGGGAGTGGGTTACAGACTGGGATTTAATCCAGGGGTTCGGGGGTTTATATATAGAATAACAGATCCCCGGGAGTGGGTTACAGACTGGGATCTAATCCAGGGGTTCGGGGTATTTACATATAGAATAACCGATCCCCAGGGGCAGATTACAGGCTGGGATCTAATCCAGCAGTTCGGGGTGATTATATATAGAATAACAGGTCCCCGTGAGTGGGTTACAGACTGGGATCTAATCCAGGGGTTCGGGGGTTTTACATGCAGAATAACAGATCCCCGGGAGTGGGTTACAGACTGGGATCTAATCCAGGGGTTCGGGGTATTTACATATAGAATAACAGATCCCCAGGGGCAGATTACAGGCTGGGATCTAATCCAGGAGTTCGGGGTGATTATATATAGAATAACAGGTCCCCGTGAGTGGGTTACAGACTGGGATCTAATCCAGGGGTTCGGGGGTTTTACATGCAGAATAACAGATCCCCGGGAGTGGGTTACAGACTGGGATCTAACCCAGGGGTTCGGGGGTTTATATATAGAATAACAGATCCCTGGGAGAGGGTTACATGCTGGGATCTAATCCAGGGGATCGGGGGTTTATATATCGAATAACAGATCCCCGGGAGTGGGTTACAGACTGGGATCTAACCCAGGGGTTTGGGGGGTTATATAGAGAATAACAGATCCCCGGGATTGGTTTACAGACTGGGATCTAATCCAGGGGTTCGGGGGGTTTATATATAGAATAACAGATCTCCGGGTGTGGTTTTTAGTCAGGGATCTAATCCAGGGGTTCGAGGGTTAATATATAGAATAACCGATCCCCGTGAGTGGGTTACAGGCTGGGATCCGGGGGCTCGGGGATTTATATACAGAATTACAGATCACTGGGAGTTTCAGAGAGACTGGGATCTAAACCAGGGGTTAAGGGTTTGTAATGTATAGAATAATGTATAGAATGTATAGAATAACATGTATAATGTATAGAATAATGTATAGATCCCCAGGGGCGGATTACTTGTTGACATCTAATCCAGGGGTTCTGGGGGGTGGGTGTTCTATAGAGAATAACAGATCCCCGGGAGTGGGTTACAGACTGGGATCAAATCCTGTGGTTCCGGGGGTTTATATATACAATAACAGATCCCGGGGAACGTGTTAAAGGCTGGGATCTAATCCAGGGGTTGGGGGGGTTTATATATAGAATAAGAGATCCACGGGAACGTGTTACAGACTGGGATCTAATCCAGGGGTTCGGGGGTTTATATATAGAATAACAGATCCCCGGGAGCGGGTTACGACTGGGATCTAATCCAGGGGTTCGGGGTTTTATACATAGAATAACAGATCCCCGGGAACGTGTTACAGGCTGGGATCTAATCCAGGAGTTAGGGAGGTTTATATAGAGAATAACAGATCCCCGGGAGTGGGTTACAGACTGGGATCTAATCCAGGGGTTCGGGGGGTTTATATATAGAATACAGATTCCCGGGAGTGGGTTACAGACTGGGATCTAATCCAGGGGTTCGGGGTGTTTATATACAGAATAACAGATCCCCGGGAGTGGGATACAGAATGGGATCTAATCCAGGGGTTCGGGGGGTTTATATATAGAATAACAGATCCCCGGGAGCGGGTTACAGACAGGGATCTAACCCAGTTGTTCGGGAGGTTTATATAGAGAATAACAGATCCCTGGGAGAGGGTTACATGCTGGGATCTAATCCAGGGGTTTGGGGGGTTATATAGAGAATAACAGATCCCCGGGATTGGTTTACAGACTGGGATCTAATCCAGGGGTTGGGGGGGTTTATATATAGAATAACAGATCTCCGGGTTTGGGTTACAGTCAGGGATCTAATCCAGGGGTTCGAGGGTTAATATATAGAATAACCGATCCCCGTGAGTGAGTTACAGGCTGGGATCCGGGGGCTCGGGGATTTATATACAGAATTACAGATCACTGGGAGTTTCAGAGAGACTGGGATCTAAACCAGGGTTTAAGGGTTTGTAATGTATAGAATAACAGATCCCCAGGGGCGGATTACTTGTTGACATCTAATCCAGGGGTTCTGGGGTGTTAATATATAGAATAACAGATCCCCGGGAGTGGGGTACAGACTGGGATCTAATCCAGGGGTTCGAGGGCTTTATAATAGAATAACAGATACCCGGGAGAGGGTTACAGACTGGGATCTAACCCAGAGGTTCGGGGGGTTTATATATAGAATAACAGATCCCCGGGAGTGGGTTACTGGCTGGGATCCGGGGGAACGGGGACTTATGTACAGAATTACAGATCACCTGGAGTTTGTGGTAGACTGGGATCTAATCCAGGGGTTCAGGGGTGTTAATATAAAGAAGAACAGATCCCCAGGGGTGAATTACAAACTGGGATTTAATCCCGGGATTCGGGGGTTTAACTGTAAAATAACAGATCTTCAGGGGAGGACTACTGGCTGAGATCTAACCCAGGGGTTCGGGGGTTTATATAGAGAATAACAGATCCCCGGGAGTGGATTACAGACTGGGATCTAATCTATAGGTTCGTGGGGTTTATATATAGAATAACAGAACCCCGGAAGTGGTTACAGACTGGGATCTAATCGAGGTGTTCGGGGGTGGGGTTCTATAGAGAATAACAGCTCCCCGGGAGTGGGTTACAGACTGGGATCTAATCCAGGGGTTCGGGGTGTTTATATATAGAATAACAGATCCCCGGGAGTGGGTTACAGACTGGGATCTAATCCAGGGGTTCGGGGGGTTTATATATAGAATAACAGATCCCCGGGAGCGGGTTACAGACAGGGATCTAACCCAGGTGTTCGTGGGGGTGGGGGTTCTATAGAGAATAACAGATCCCCGGGAGTGGGTTACAGACTGGGATCCAATCCTGTGGTTCCGGGGGTTTATATATACAATAACAGATCCCGGGGAACGTGTTAAAGGCTGGGATCTAATCCAGGGGTTGGGGGGGTTTATATATAGAATAAGAGATCCACGGGAACGTGTTACAGACTGGGATCTAATCCAGGGGTTCGGGGGTTTATATATAGAATAACAGATCCCCGGGAGCGGGTTACGACTGGGATCTAATCCAGGGGTTCGGGGTTTTATATATAGAATAACAGATCCCCGGGAACGTGTTACAGGCTGGGATCTAATCCAGGAGTTCGGGAGGTTTATGTAGAGAATAACAGATCCCCGGGAGTGGGTTACAGACTGGGATCTAATCCAGGGGTTCGGGGGGGTTTATATATAGAATACAGATTCCCGGGAGCGGGTTACAGACAGGGATCTAACCCAGGTGTTCGGGGGGGTGGGGGTTCTATAGAGAATAACAGATCCCCGGGAGTGGGTTACAGACTGGGATCCAATCCTGTGATTCGGGGGGTTTATATATACAATAACAGATCCCGGGGAACGTTAAAGGCTGGGATCTAATCCACGGGTTGGGGGGGTTTATATATAGAATAAGAGATCCACGGGAACGTGTTACAGACTGGGATCTGATCCAGGGGTTCGGGGGTTTATATATACAATAACAGATCCCCGGGAGCGGGTTACGACTGGGATCTAATCCAGGGGTTCGGGGTTTTATATATAGAATAACAGATCCCCGGGAACGTGTTACAGGCTGGGATCTAATCCAGGAGTTCGGGGGGTTTATATATAGAATACAGATTCCCGGGAGTGGGTTACAGACTGGGATCTAATCCAGGGGTTCGGGGTGTTTATATATAGAATAACAGATCCCCGGGAGTGGGATACAGACTGGGATCTAATCCAGGGGTTCGGAGGGGGGGTTATATATAGAATAACAGATCCCCGGGAGTGGGATACAGACTGGGATCTAATCCAGGGGTTCGGGGGGGTTTATATATAGAATAACAGATCCCCGGGAGTGGGTTACAGACTGGTATTTAATCCAGGGGTTCGGGGGTTTATATATAGAATAACAGATCCCCGGGTGTGGGTTACAGACTGGGATCTAATCCAGGGGTTCGGGGTATTTACATATAGAATAACAGATCCCCAGGGGCAGATTACAGGCTGGGATCTAATCCAGGAGTTCGGGGTGATTATATATAGAATAACAGGTCCCCGTGAGTGGGTTACAGCCTGGGATCTAATCCAGGGGTTCGGGGGTTTTGCATGCAGAATAACAGATCCCCGGGAGTGGGTTACAGACTGGGATCTAATCCAGGGGTTCGGGGTATTTACATATAGAATAACAGATCCCCAGGGGCAGATTACAGGCTGGGATCTAATCCAGGAGTTCGGGGTGATTATATATAGAATAACAGGTCCCCGTGAGTGGGTTACAGACTGGGATCTAATCCAGGGGTTCGGGGGTTTTACATGCAGAATAACAGATCCCCGGGAGTGGGTTACAGACTGGGATCTAACCCAGGGGTTCGGGGGTTTATATATAGAATAACAGATCCCTGGGAGAGGGTTACATGCTGGGATCTAATCCAGGGGATCGGGGGTTTATATATAGAATAACAGATCCCCGGGAGTGGGTTACAGACTGGGATCTAACCCAGGGGTTTGGGGGGTTATATAGAGAATAACAGATCCCCGGGATTGGTTTACAGACTGGGATCTAATCCAGGGGTTCGGGGGGTTTATATATAGAATAACAGATCTCCGGGTGTGGTTTTTAGTCAGGGATCTAATCCAGGGGTTCGAGGGTTAATATATAGAATAACCGATCCCCGTGAGTGGGTTACAGGCTGGGATCCGGGGGCTCGAGGATTTATATACAGAATTACAGATCACTGGGAGTTTCAGAGAGACTGGGATCTAAACCAGGGGTTAAGGGTTTGTAATGTATAGAATAACAGATCCCCAGGGGCGGATTACTTGTTGACATCTAATCCAGGGGTTCGGGGGTGTTAATATATAGAATAACAGATCACCGGGAGTGGGTTACAGACTGGGATCAAATCCAGGGGTTCGGGGGCTTTATAATAGAATAACAGATCCCCGGGGTGGATTACAAACTGGGATTTAATCCAGGGATTCGGGGGTTTAACTGTAAAATAACTGTTCTTCAGGGGAGGACTACTGCTGAGATCTAACCCAGGGGTTCGGGGGTTTATATAGAGAATAACAGATCCCCGGGAGTGGATTACAGACTGGGATCTAATCTATAGGTTCGTGGGATTTATATATAGGATAACAGATCCCCGGAGTGGGTTACAGACTGGGAACTAATCCAGGGGTTCTGGGGGTTTATATATAGAATAACAGATCCCCGGGAGCGGGTTACAGACAGGGATCTAACCCAGGTGTTCCGGGGGGGTGGGGGTTCTACAGAGAATAACAGATCCCCGGGAGTGGGTTACAGACTGGGATCTAATCCTGTGGTTCGGGGGGTTTATATATACAATAACAGATCCCGGGGAACGTGTTACAGGCTGGGATCTAATCCAGGGGTTCGGGGGATTTATATATAGAATAAGAGATCCACGGGAACGTGTTACAGACTGGGATCTAATCCAGGGGTTCGGGGGTTTATATATTGAATAACAGATCCCCGGGAACGTGTTACAGACTGGGATCTAATCCAGGGGTTCGGGGGGTGTTTATATATAGAATAACAGATCCCCGGGAACGTGTTACAGGCTGGGAACTAATCCAGGGGTTCGGGGCGTTTATATATAGAATAACAGATCCCCGGAAACCTGTTACAGGCTGGGATCTAATCCAGGGGTTCGGGGTGTTTATATATAGAATAACAGATCCCCGAGAACGTGTTACAGGCTGGGATCTAATCCAGGGGTTCGGGGAGTTGATATATTGAATAACAGATAACCGGGAACGTGTTACAGACTGGGATCTAATCCAGGGGTTCGGGGGGTGTTTATATATAGAATAACAGATCCTCGGGAACGTGTTACAGGCTGGGATCTAATCCAGGGGTTAGGGGCGTTTATATATAGAATAACAGATCCCCGGGAACGTGTTACAGGCTGGGAACTAATCCAGGGGTTCGGGGCGTTTATATATAGAATAACAGATCCCCGGAAACCTGTTACAGGCTGGGATCTAATCCAGGGGTTCGGGTGGTTTATATATAGGATAACAGATCCCCGGGAGTGGGTTACAGACTGGTATCTAATCCAGGGGTTCGGGGCGTTTATATATAGAATAACAGATCCCCGGGAACGTGTTACAGGCTGGGATCTAAACCAGGGGTTCGGGGTATTTATATATAGAATAACAGATCCCCGGGATTGGATTACAGGCTGGGATCTAATCCAGGGGTTCGGGGGATTTATATTTAGAATAACAGATCCCCGGGAGTGGGTTACAGGCTGGGATCCGGGGGCACGGGGATTTATATACAGAATTACAGATCACTGGGAGTTTGAGACAGACTGGGATCTAATCCAGGGGTTCAGGGCTGTTAATATATAGAAGAACAGATCCCCAGGGGCAGATTACAGGCTGGGATCTAATCCAGGTGTTCGGGTGTTTATATATAGAATAACAGATCCCCGGGAGTGGGATACAGACTGGGATCTAACCCAGGGGTTCGGGGGGTTTATATATAGAATAACAGATCCCCGGGAACGTGTTACAGGCTGGGAACTAATCCAGGGGTTCGGGGCGTTTATATATAGAATAACAGATCCCCGGAAACCTGTTACAGGCTGGGATCTAATCCAGGGGTTCGGGTGGTTTATATATAGGATAACAGATCCCCGGGAGTGGGTTACAGACTGGTATCTAATCCAGGGGTTCGGGGCGTTTATATATAGAATAACAGATCCCCGGGAACGTGTTACAGGCTGGGATCTAAACCAGGGGTTCGGGGTATTTATATATAGAATAACAGATCCCCGGGATTGGATTACAGGCTGGGATCTAATCCAGGGGTTCGGGGGATTTATATTTAGAATAACAGATCCCCGGGAGTGCGTTACAGACTGGGATCTATTCCAGGGGTTCGGGGCGTTTATATATAGAATAACAGATCTCCGGGAACGTGTTACAGGCTGGGATCTAATCCAGGTGTTCGGGGGTTTATCTATAGAATAGCAGATCCCCGGGAGTGGTTACAGACTGGGATCTAACCCAGGGGTTTGGGGGTTTATATATATAACAACAGATCCCCGGGAGTGGGTTACAGGCTGGGATCCGGGGGCACGGGGATTTATATACAGAATTACAGATCACTGGGAGTTTGAGACAGACTGGGATCTAATCCAGGGGTTCAGGGCTGTTAATATATAGAAGAACAGATCCCCAGGGGCAGATTACAGGCTGGGATCTAATCCAGGTGTTCGGGTGTTTATATATAGAATAACAGATCCCCGGGAGTGGGATACAGACTGGGATCTAACACAGGGGTTCGGGGGGTTTATATATAGAATAACAGATCCCCGGGAGTGGGATACAGACTGGGATCTAACCCAGGGGTTCGTGGGGTTTATATATAGAATAACAGATCCCCGGGAACGTGTTACAGGCTGGGAACTAATCCAGGGGTTCGGGGCGTTTATATATAGAATAACAGATCCCCGGAAACCTGTTACAGGCTGGGATCTAATCCAGGGGTTCGGGTGGTTTATATATAGGATAACAGATCCCCGGGAGTGGGTTACAGACTGGTATCTAATCCAGGGGTTCGGGGCGTTTATATATAGAATAACAGATCCCCGGGAACGTGTTACAGGCTGGGATCTAAACCAGGGGTTCGGGGTATTTATATATAGAATAACAGATCCCCGGGATTGGATTACAGGCTGGGATCTAATCCAGGGGTTCGGGGGATTTATATTTAGAATAACAGATCCCCGGGAGTGGGTTACAGGCTGGGATCCGGGGGCACGGGGATTTATATACAGAATTACAGATCACTGGGAGTTTGAGACAGACTGGGATCTAATCCAGGGGTTCAGGGCTGTTAATATATAGAAGAACAGATCCCCAGGGGCAGATTACAGGCTGGGATCTAATCCAGGTGTTCGGGTGTTTATATATAGAATAACAGATCCCCGGGAGTGGGATACAGACTGGGATCTAACCCAGGGGTTCGGGGGGTTTATATATAGTATAACAGATCCCCGGGAGTGGGATACAGACTGGGATCTAACCCAGGGGTTCGGGGGGTGTTTATATATAGAATAACAGAACCCCGGGAGTGGGTTACAGACTGGGATCTAATCCAGGGGTTCGGGGGGTGTTTATATGTAGAATAACAGATCCCCGGGAACGTGTTACAGGCTGGGATCTAATCCAGGGGTTAGGGGCGTTTATATATAGATTAACAGATCCCCGGGAATGTGTTACAGGCTGGGAACTAATCCAGGGGTTCGGGGCGTTTATATATAGAATAACAGATCCCCGGAAACCTGTTACAGGCTGGGATCTAATCCAGGGGTTCGGGTGGTTTATATATAGGATAACAGATCCCCGGGAGTGGGTTACAGGCTGGGATCTAATCCAGGGGTTCGGGGTGTTTATATATAGAATAACAGATCCCCGAAAACGTGTTACAGGCTGGGATCTAATCCAGGGGTTCGGGGAGTTGATATATTGAATAACAGATAACCGGGAACGTGTTACAGACTGGGATCTAATACAGGGGTTCGGGGGGTGTTTATATATAGAATAACAGATCCCCGGGAACGTGTTACAGGCTGGGATCTAATCCAGGGGTTAGGGGCGTTTATATATAGAATAACAGATCCCCGGGAACGTGTTACAGGCTGGGAACTAATCCAGGGGTTCGGGGCGTTTATATATAGAATAACAGATCCCCGGAAACCTGTTACAGGCTGGGATCTAATCCAGGGGTTCGGGTGGTTTATATATAGGATAACAGATCCCCGGGAGTGGGTTACAGACTGGTATCTAATCCAGGGGTTCGGGGCGTTTACATATAGAATAACAGATCCCCGGGAACGTGTTACAGGCTGGGATCTAATCCAGGGGTTCGGGGGATTTATATTTAGAATAACAGATCCCCGGGAGTGGGTTACAGACTGGGATCTAATCCAGGGGTTCGGGGCGTTTATATATAGAATAACAGATCTCCGGGAACGTGTTACAGGCTGGGATCTAATCCAGGTGTTCGGGGGTTTATCTATAGAATAGCAGATCCCCGGGAGTGGTTACAGACTGGGATCTAACCCAGGGGTTTGGGGGTTTATATATATAACAACAGATCCCCGGGAGTGGGTTACAGGCTGGGATCCGGGGGCACGGGGATTTATATACAGAATTACAGATCACTGGGAGTTTGAGACAGACTGGGATCTAATCCAGGGGTTCAGGGCTGTTAATATATAGAAGAACAGATCCCCAGGGGCAGATTACAGGCTGGGATCTAATCCAGGTGTTCGGGTGTTTATATATAGAATAACAGATCCCCGGGAGTGGGATACAGACTGGGATCTAACCCAGGGGTTCGGGGGGTTTATATATAGAATAACAGATCCCCGGGAGTGGGATACAGACTGGGATCTAACCCAGGGGTTCGGGGGGTTTATATATAGAATAACAGATCCCCGGGAGTGGGTTACAGGCTGGGATCTAATCCAGGTGTTCGGGGGTTTATATATAGAATAGCAGAACCCCGGGAGAGTTACAGACTGGGATCTAACCCAGGGGTTCGTTGGGGGGTGGTTATATAGAGAATAACAGATCCCCGGGAGTGAGTTATAGACTGGGATCTAACCCAGGGGTTCGGAGGGGGGGTTATATATAGAATAACAGATCCCCGGGAGTGGGATACAGACTGGGATTTAATCCAGGGGTTCGGGGGTTTATATATAGAATAACAGATCCCCGGGAGTGGGTTACAGACAGGGATCTAACCCAGGGGTTCGTGGGGTTTATATAGAGAAATACAGATCCCCGGGAGTGGGTTACAGACTGGGATCTAACCCAGGGGTTCGGGGGGTTTATATATAGAATAACAGATCCCCGGGAGTGGGTTACAGGCTGGGATCTAATCCAGGGGTTCGGGGGGGTCTTTATATATAGAATAACGGTTCCCCGGGAGTGGGTTACAGGCTGGGATCTAATCCAGGGGTTCGGGGTGTTTATATATAGAATAACAGATCCCCGTGAACGTGTTACAGGCTGGGATCTAATCCAGGTGTTCGGGGATTTGATATATTGAATAACAGATCCCCGGGAACGTGTTACAGACTGGGATCTAACCAAGGGGTTCGGGGGGTGTTTATATATAGAATAACAGATCCCCGGGAACGTGTTACAGGCTGGGATCTAATCCAGTGGTTCGGGGCGTTTATATATAGAATAACAGATCCCCGGGAACGTGTTACAGGCTGGGAACTAATGCAGGGGTTCGGGGCGTTTATATATAGAATAACAGATCCCCGGAAACCTGTTACAGGCTGGGATCTAATCCAGGGGTTCGGGGGGTTTATATATAGGATAACAGATCCCCGGGAGTGGGTTACAGACTGGGATCTAATCCAGGGGTTCGGGGCGTTTATATATAGATTAACAGATCCCCGGGAACGTGTTACAGGCTGGGATCTAATCCAGGGGTTCGGGGTGTTTATATATAGAATAACAGATCCCCGGGATTGGATTACAGGCTGGGATCTAATCCAAAGGTTCGGGGGATTTATATATAGAATAACAGATCCTCGGGAGTGGGTTACAGACTGGGATCTAACCCAGGGGTTCGGGGGGTTTATATATAGAATAACAGATCCCCGGGAGTGGGTAACAGGCTGGGATCTAATCCAGGTGTTCGGGGGTTTATATATAGAATAGCAGTACCCCGGGAGTGGTTACAGACTGGGATCTAACCCAGGGGTTCGTGGGGGGGTGGTTATATAGAGAATAACAGTTCCCCGGGAGTGAGTTATAGACTGGGATCTAACCCAGGGGTTCGGGGGGGGTGTTATATAGAGAATAACAGATCCCCGGTAGGGGGTTACATTCTGGGATCTAATCTATAGGTTCGGGGGCTTTATATATAGGATAACAGATCCCCGGGAACGTGTTACAGGCTGGGATCTAATCCAGTGGTTCGGGGCGTTTATATATAGAATAACAGATCCCCGGGAACGTGTTACAGGCTGGGAACTAATCCAGGGGTTCGGGGCGTTTATATATAGAATAACAGATCCCCGGAAACCTGTTACAGGCTGGGATCTAATCCAGGGGTTCGGGGGGGTTATATATAGGATAACAGATCCCCGGGAGTGGGTTACAGACTGGGATCTAATCCAGGGGTTCGGGGCGTTTATATATAGATTAACAGATCCCCGGGAACGTGTTACAGGCTGGGATCTAATCCAGGGGTTCGGGGTGTTTATATATAGAATAACAGATCCCCGGGATTGGATTACAGGCTGGGATCTAATCCAAAGGTTCGGGGGATTTATATATAGAATAACAGATCCTCGGGAGTGGGTTACAGACTGGGATCTAACCCAGGGGTTCGGGGGGTTTATATATAGAATAACAGATCCCCGGGAGTGGGTAACAGGCTGGGATCTAATCCAGGTGTTCGGGGGTTTATATATAGAATAGCAGTACCCCGGGAGTGGTTACAGACTGGGATCTAACCCAGGGGTTCGTGGGGGGGTGGTTATATAGAGAATAACAGATCCCCGGGAGTGAGTTATAGACTGGGATCTAACCCAGGGGTTCGGGGGGGGTGTTATATAGAGAATAACAGATCCCCGGTAGGGGGTTACATTCTGGGATCTAATCTATAGGTTCGGGGGCTTTATATATAGGATAACAGATCCCCGGGAACGTGTTACAGGCTGGGATCTAATCCAGTGGTTCGGGGCGTTTATATATAGAATAACAGATCCCCGGGAACGTGTTACAGGCTGGGAACTAATCCAGGGGTTCGGGGCGTTTATATATAGAATAACAGATCCCCGGAAACCTGTTACAGGCTGGGATCTAATCTCGGGGTTCGGGGGGTTTATATATAGGATAACAGATCCCCGGGAGTGGGTTACAGACTGGGATCTAATCCAGGGGTTCGGGGCGTTTATATATAGATTAACAGATCCCCGGGAACGTGTTACAGGCTGGGATCTAATCCAGGGGTTCGGGGTGTTTATATATAGAATAACAGATCCCCGGGATTGGATTACAGGCTGGGATCTAATCCAAAGGTTCGGGGGATTTATATATAGAATAACAGATCCTCGGGAGTGGGTTACAGACTGGGATCTAACCCAGGGGTTCGGGGGGTTTATATATAGAATAACAGATCCCCGGGAGTGGGTAACAGGCTGGGATCTAATCCAGGTGTTCGGGGGTTTATATATAGAATAGCAGTACCCCGGGAGTGGTTACAGACTGGGATCTAACCCAGGGGTTCGTGGGGGGGTGGTTATATAGAGAATAAAAGATCCCCGGGAGTGAGTTATAGACTGGGATCTAACCCAGGGGTTCGGGGGGGGTGTTATATAGAGAATAACAGATCCCCGGTAGGGGGTTACATTCTGGGATCTAATCTATAGGTTCGGGGGCTTTATATATAGGATAACAGATCCCCGGGAGTGGGTTACAGGCTGGGATCTAATCCAGGGTTTCGGGGGTTTAGATATAGAATAACAGATCCCCTGGAGTGGATTACATGCTGGGATCTAATCCAGGGCTTCGGAGTGTTTATATATAGAATAACAGATCACCTGGAGTTTGTGGTAGACTGGGATCTAATCCAGCGGTTCAGGGCTGTTTATATATAGAGTAACAGATCCCCAGGGGCAGATTACAGGCTGGGATCTAATCCAGGGGATCGGGGGTTTATATATAGAATAACAGATCCCCGGGAGTGGGTTACAGACTGGGATCTAACCCAGGGGTTTGGGGGGTTATATAGAGAATAACAGATCCCCGGGATTGGTTTACAGACTGGGATCTAATCCAGGGGTTCGGGGGGTTTATATATAGAATAACAGATCTCCGGGTGTGGTTTTTAGTCAGGGATCTAATCCAGGGGTTCGAGGGTTAATATATAGAATAACCGATCCCCGTGAGTGGGTTGCAGGCTGGGATCCGGGGGCTCGGGGATTTATATACAGAATTACAGATCACTGGGAGTTTCAGAGAGACTGGGATCTAAACCAGGGGTTAAGGGTTTGTAATGTATAGAATAACAGATCCCCAGGGGCGGATTACTTGTTGACATCTAATCCAGGGGTTCGGGGGTGTTAATATATAGAATAACAGATCACCGGGAGTGGGTTACAGACTGGGATCAAATCCAGGGGTTCGGGGGCTTTATAATAGAATAACAGATCCCCGGGGTGGATTACAAACTGGGATTTAATCCAGGGATTCGGGGGTTTAACTGTAAAATAACTGTTCTTCAGGGGAGGACTACTGCTGAGATCTAACCCAGGGGTTCGGGGGTTTATATAGAGAATAACAGATCCCCGGGAGTGGATTACAGACTGGGATCTAATCTATAGGTTCGTGGGATTTATATATAGGATAACAGATCCCCGGAGTGGGTTACAGACTGGGATCTAAGCCAGGGGTTCGGGGGGTTTATATATAGAATAACATATCCCCGGGAGTGGGTTACAGACTGGGATCTAATCCAGGGGTTCGGGGGGTTTATATATAGAATAACAGAACCCCGGAAGTGGTTACAGACTGGGATCTAATCCAGGTGTTCGGGGGTGGGGTTCTATAGAGAATAACAGCTCCCCGGGAGTGCGTTACAGACTGGGATCTAATCCAGGGGTTCGGGGGGTTTATATATAGAATAACAGATCCCCGGGAGCGGGTTACAGACAGGGATCTAACCCAGGTGTTCCGGGGGGGTGGGGGTTCTACAGAGAATAACAGATCCCCGGGAGTGGGTTACAGACTGGGATCTAATCCTGTGGTTCGGGGGGTTTATATATACAATAACAGATCCCGGGGAACGTGTTACAGGCTGGGATCTAATCCAGGGGTTCGGGGGATTTATATATAGAATAAGAGATCCACGGGAACGTGTTACAGACTGGGATCTAATCCAGGGGTTCGGGGGTTTATATATTGAATAACAGATCCCCGGGAACGTGTTACAGACTGGGATCTAATCCAGGGGTTCGGGGGGTGTTTATATATAGAATAACAGATCCCCGGGAACGTGTTACAGACTGGGATCTAATCCAGGGGTTCGGGGGGTGTTTATATATAGAATAACAGATCCTCGGGAACGTGTTACAGGCTGGGATCTAATCCAGGGGTTAGGGGCGTTCATATATAGAATAACAGATCCCCGGGAACGTGTTACAGGCTGGGAACTAATCCAGGGGTTCGGGGCGTTTATATATAGAATAACAGATCCCCGGAAACCTGTTACAGGCTGGGATCTAATCCAGGGGTTCGGGTGGTTTATATATAGGATAACAGATCCCCGGGAGTGGGTTACAGACTGGTATCTAATCCAGGGGTTCGGGGCGTTTATATATAGAATAACAGATCCCCGGGAACGTGTTACAGGCTGGGATCTAAACCAGGGGTTCGGGGTATTTATATATAGAATAACAGATCCCCGGGATTGGATTACAGGCTGGGATCTAATCCAGGGGTTCGGGGGATTTATATTTAGAATAACAGATCCCCGGGAGTGCGTTACAGACTGGGATCTATTCCAGGGGTTCGGGGCGTTTATATATAGAATAACAGATCCCCGGGAACGTGTTACAGGCTGGGATCTAATCCAGGTGTTCGGGGGTTTATCTATAGAATAGCAGATCCCCGGGAGTGGTTACAGACTGGGATCTAACCCAGGGGTTTGGGGGTTTATATATATAACAACAGATCCCCGGGAGTGGGTTACAGGCTGGGATCCGGGGGCACGGGGATTTATATACAGAATTACAGATCACTGGGAGTTTGAGACAGACTGGGATCTAATCCAGGGGTTCAGGGCTGTTAATATATAGAAGAACAGATCCCCAGGGGCAGATTACAGGCTGGGATCTAATCCAGGTGTTCGGGTGTTTATATATAGAATAACAGATCCCCGGGAGTGGGATACAGACTGGGATCTAACCCAGGGGTTCGGGGGGTTTATATATAGAATAACAGATCCCCGGGAGTGGGATACAGACTGGGATCTAACCCAGGGGTTCGGGGGGTTTATATATAGAATAACAGATCCCCGGGAACGTGTTACAGGCTGGGAACTAATCCAGGGGTTCGGGGCGTTTATATATAGAATAACAGATCCCCGGAAACCTGTTACAGGCTGGGATCTAATCCAGGGGTTCGGGTGGTTTATATATAGGATAACAGATCCCCGGGAGTGGGTTACAGACTGGTATCTAATCCAGGGGTTCGGGGCGTTTATATATAGAATAACAGATCCCCGGGAACGTGTTACAGGCTGGGATCTAAACCAGGGGTTCGGGGTATTTATATATAGAATAACAGATCCCCGGGATTGGATTACAGGCTGGGATCTAATCCAGGGGTTCGGGGGATTTATATTTAGAATAACAGATCCCCGGGAGTGGGTTACAGGCTGGGATCCGGGGGCACGGGGATTTATATACAGAATTACAGATCACTGGGAGTTTGAGACAGACTGGGATCTAATCCAGGGGTTCAGGGCTGTTAATATATAGAAGAACAGATCCCCAGGGGCAGATTACAGGCTGGGATCTAATCCAGGTGTTCGGGTGTTTATATATAGAATAACAGATCCCCGGGAGTGGGATACAGACTGGGATCTAACCCAGGGGTTCGGGGGGTTTATATATAGAATAACAGATCCCCGGGAGTGGGATACAGACTGGGATCTAACCCAGGGGTTCGGGGGGTGTTTATATATAGAATAACAGATCCCCGGGAGTGGGTTACAGACTGGGATCTAATCCAGGGGTTCGGGGGGTGTTTATATGTAGAATAACAGATCCCCGGGAACGTGTTACAGGCTGGGATCTAATCCAGGGGTTAGGGGCGTTTATATATAGATTAACAGATCCCCGGGAATGTGTTACAGGCTGGGAACTAATCCAGGGGTTCGGGGCGTTTATATATAGAATAACAGATCCCCGGAAACCTGTTACAGGCTGGGATCTAATCCAGGGGTTCGGGTGGTTTATATATAGGATAACAGATCCCCGGGAGTGGGTTACAGGCTGGGATCTAATCCAGGGGTTCGGGGTGTTTATATATAGAATAACAGATCCCCGAGAACGTGTTACAGGCTGGGATCTAATCCAGGGGTTCGGGGAGTTGATATATTGAATAACAGATAACCGGGAACGTGTTACAGACTGGGATCTAATACAGGGGTTCGGGGGGTGTTTATATATAGAATAACAGATCCCCGGGAACGTGTTACAGGCTGGGATCTAATCCAGGGGTTAGGGGCGTTTATATATAGAATAACAGATCCCCGGGAACGTGATACAGGCTGGGAACTAATCCAGGGGTTCGGGGCGTTTATATATAGAATAACAGATCCCCGGAAACCTGTTACAGGCTGGGATCTAATCCAGGGGTTCGGGTGGTTTATATATAGGATAACAGATCCCCGGGAGTGGGTTACAGACTGGTATCTAATCCAGGGGTTCGGGGCGTTTATATATAGAATAACAGATCCCCCGGAACGTGTTACAGGCTGGGATCTAATCCAGGGGTTCGGGGGATTTATATTTAGAATAACAGATCCCCGGGAGTGGGTTACAGACTGGGATCTAATCCAGGGGTTCGGGGCGTTTATATATAGAATAACAGATCTCCGGGAACGTGTTACAGGCTGGGATCTAATCCAGGTGTTCGGGGGTTTATCTATAGAATAGCAGATCCCCGGGAGTGGTTACAGACTGGGATCTAACCCAGGGGTTTGGGGGTTTATATATATAACAACAGATCCCCGGGAGTGGGTTACAGGCTGGGATCCGGGGGCACGGGGATTTATATACAGAATTACAGATCACTGGGAGTTTGAGACAGACTGGGATCTAATCCAGGGGTTCAGGGCTGTTAATATATAGAAGAACAGATCCCCAGGGGCAGATTACAGGCTGGGATCTAATCCAGGTGTTCGGGTGTTTATATATAGAATAACAGATCCCCGGGAGTGGGATACAGACTGGGATCTAACCCAGGGGTTCGGGGGGTTTATATATAGAATAACAGATCCCCGGGAGTGGGATACAGACTGGGATCTAACCCAGGGGTTCGGGGGGTTTATATATAGAATAACAGATCCCCGGGAGTGGGTTACAGGCTGGGATCTAATCCAGGTGTTCGGGGGTTTATATATAGAATAGCAGAACACCGGGAGAGTTCCAGACTGGGATCTAACCCAGGGGTTCGTTGGGGGGTGGTTATATAGAGAATAACAGATCCCCGGGAGTGGGATACAGACTGGGATTTAATCCAGGGGTTCGGGGGTTTATATATAGAATAACAGATCCCCGGGAGTGGGTTACAGACAGGGATCTAACCCAGGGGTTCGTGGGGTTTATATAGAGAAATACAGATCCCCGGGAGTGGGTTACAGGCTGGGATCTAATCCAGGGGTTCGGGGGGTCTTTATATATAGAATAACGGTTCCCCGGGAGTGGGTTACAGGCTGGGATCTAATCCAGGGGTTCGGGGTGTTTATATATAGAATAACAGATCCCCGTGAACGTGTTACAGGCTGGGATCTAAACCAGGGGTTCGGGGTATTTATATATAGAATAACAGATCCCCGGGATTGGATTACAGGCTGGGATCTAATCCAGGGGTTCGGGGGATTTATATTTAGAATAAAAGATCCCCGGGAGTGCGTTACAGACTGGGATCTATTCCAGGGGTTCGGGGCGTTTATATATAGAATAACAGATCCCCGGGAACGTGTTACAGGCTGGGATCTAATCCAGGTGTTCGGGGGTTTATCTATAGAATAGCAGATCCCCGGGAGTGGTTACAGACTGGGATCTAACCCAGGGGTTTGGGGGTTTATATATATAACAACAGATCCCCGGGAGTGGGTTACAGGCTGGGATCCGGGGGCACGGGGATTTATATACAGAATTACAGATCACTGGGAGTTTGAGACAGACTGGGATCTAATCCAGGGGTTCAGGGCTGTTAATATATAGAAGAACAGATCCCCAGGGGCAGATTACAGGCTGGGATCTAATCCAGGTGTTCGGGTGTTTATATATAGAATAACAGATCCCCGGGAGTGGGATACAGACTGGGATCTAACCCAGGGGTTCGGGGGGTTTATATATAGAATAACAGATCCCCGGGAGTGGGATACAGACTGGGATCTAACCCAGGGGTTCGTGGGGTTTATATATAGAATAACAGATCCCCGGGAACGTGTTACAGGCTGGGAACTAATCCAGGGGTTCGGGGCGTTTATATATAGAATAACAGATCCCCGGAAACCTGTTACAGGCTGGGATCTAATCCAGGGGTTCGGGTGGTTTATATATAGGATAACAGATCCCCGGGAGTGGGTTACAGACTGGTATCTAATCCAGGGGTTCGGGGCGTTTATATATAGAATAACAGATCCCCGGGAACGTGTTACAGGCTGGGATCTAAACCAGGGGTTCGGGGTATTTATATATAGAATAACAGATCCCCGGGATTGGATTACAGGCTGGGATCTAATCCAGGGGTTCGGGGGATTTATATTTAGAATAACAGATCCCCGGGAGTGGGTTACAGGCTGGGATCCGGGGGCACGGGGATTTATATACAGAATTACAGATCACTGGGAGTTTGAGACAGACTGGGATCTAATCCAGGGGTTCAGGGCTGTTAATATATAGAAGAACAGATCCCCAGGGGCAGATTACAGGCTGGGATCTAATCCAGGTGTTCGGGTGTTTATATATAGAATAACAGATCCCCGGGAGTGGGATACAGACTGGGATCTAACCCAGGGGTTCGGGGGGTTTATATATAGAATAACAGATCCCCGGGAGTGGGATACAGACTGGGATCTAACCCAGGGGTTCGGGGGGTGTTTATATATAGAATAACAGATCCCCGGGAGTGGGTTACAGACTGGGATCTAACCCAGGGGTTCGGGGGGTGTTTATATATAGAATAACAGATCCCCGGGAGTGGGTTACAGACTGGGATCTAATCCAGGGGTTCGGGGGGTGTTTATATGTAGAATAACAGATCCCCGGGAACGTGTTACAGGCTGGGATCTAATCCAGGGGTTAGGGGCGTTTATATATAGATTAACAGATCCCCGGGAATGTGTTACAGGCTGGGAACTAATCCAGGGGTTCGGGACGTTTATATATAGAATAACAGATCCCCGGAAACCTGTTACAGGCTGGGATCTAATCCAGGGGTTCGGGTGGTTTATATATAGGATAACAGATCCCCGGGAGTGGGTTACAGGCTGGGATCTAATCCAGGGGTTCGGGGTGTTTATATATAGAATAACAGATCCCCGAGAACGTGTTACAGGCTGGGATCTAATCCAGGGGTTCGGGGAGTTGATATATTGAATAACAGATAACCGGGAACGTGTTACAGACTGGGATCTAATACAGGGGTTCGGGGGGTGTTTATATATAGAATAACAGATCCCCGGGAACGTGTTACAGGCTGGGATCTAATCCAGGGGTTAGGGGCGTTTATATATAGAATAACAGATCCCCGGGAACGTGATACAGGCTGGGAACTAATCCAGGGGTTCGGGGCGTTTATATATAGAATAACAGATCCCCGGAAACCTGTTACAGGCTGGGATCTAATCCAGGGGTTCGGGTGGTTTATATATAGGATAACAGATCCCCGGGAGTGGGTTACAGACTGGTATCTAATCCAGGGGTTCGGGGCGTTTATATATAGAATAACAGATCCCCGGGAACGTGTTACAGGCTGGGATCTAATCCAGGGGTTCGGGGGATTTATATTTAGAATAACAGATCCCCGGGAGTGGGTTACAGACTGAGATCTAATCCAGGGGTTCGGGGCGTTTATATATAGAATAACAGATCTCCGGGAACGTGTTACAGGCTGGGATCTAATCCAGGTGTTCGGGGGTTTATCTATAGAATAGCAGATCCCCGGGAGTGGTTACAGACTGGGATCTAACCCAGGGGTTTGGGGGTTTATATATATAACAACAGATCCCCGGGAGTGGGTTACAGGCTGGGATCCGGGGGCACGGGGATTTATATACAGAATTACAGATCACTGGGAGTTTGAGACAGACTGGGATCTAATCCAGGGGTTCAGGGCTGTTAATATATAGAAGAACAGATCCCCAGGGGCAGATTACAGGCTGGGATCTAATCCAGGTGTTCGGGTGTTTATATATAGAATAACAGATCCCCGGGAGTGGGATACAGACTGGGATCTAACCCAGGGGTTCGGGGGGTTTATATATAGAATAACAGATCCCCGGGAGTGGGATACAGACTGGGATCTAACCCAGGGGTTCGGGGGGTTTATATATAGAATAACAGATCCCCGGGAGTGGGTTACAGGCTGGGATCTAATCCAGGTGTTCGGGGGTTTATATATAGAATAGCAGAACCCCGGGAGAGTTACAGACTGGGATCTAACCCAGGGGTTCGTTGGGGGGTGGTTATATAGAGAATAACAGATCCCCGGGAGTGGGATACAGACTGGGATTTAATCCAGGGGTTCGGGGGTTTATATATAGAATAACAGATCCCCGGGAGTGGGTTACAGACAGGGATCTAACCCAGGGGTTCGTGGGGTTTATATAGAGAAATACAGATCCCCGGGAGTGGGTTACAGGCTGGGATCTAATCCAGGGGTTCGGGGGGTCTTTATATATAGAATAACGGTTCCCCGGGAGTGGGTTACAGGCTGGGATCTAATCCAGGGGTTCGGGGTGTTTATATATAGAATAACAGATCCCCGTGAACGTGTTACAGGCTGGGATCTAATCCAGGGGTTCGGGGATTTGATATATTGAATAACAGATCCCCGGGAACGTGTTACAGACTGGGATCTAACCAAGGGGTTCGGGGGGTGTTTATATATAGAATAACAGATCCCCGGGAACGTGTTACAGGCTGGGATCTAATCCAGTGGTTCGGGGCGTTTATATATAGAATAACAGATCTCCGGGAACGTGTTACAGGCTGGGATCTAATCCAGGTGTTCGGGGGTTTATCTATAGAATAGCAGATCCCCGGGAGTGGTTACAGACTGGGATCTAACCCAGGGGTTTGGGGGTTTATATATATAACAACAGATCCCCGGGAGTGGGTTACAGGCTGGGATCCGGGGGCACGGGGATTTATATACAGAATTACAGATCACTGGGAGTTTGAGACAGACTGGGATCTAATCCAGGGGTTCAGGGCTGTTAATATATAGAAGAACAGATCCCCAGGGGCAGATTACAGGCTGGGATCTAATCCAGGTGTTCGGGTGTTTATATATAGAATAACAGATCCCCGGGAGTGGGATACAGACTGGGATCTAACCCAGGGGTTCGGGGGGTTTATATATAGAATAACAGATCCCCGGGAGTGGGATACAGACTGGGATCTAACCCAGGGGTTCGGGGGGTTTATATATAGAATAACAGATCCCCGGGAGTGGGTTACAGGCTGGGATCTAATCCAGGTGTTCGGGGGTTTATATATAGAATAGCAGAACCCCGGGAGAGTTACAGACTGGGATCTAACCCAGGGGTTCGTTGGGGGGTGGTTATATAGAGAATAACAGATCCCCGGGAGTGGGATACAGACTGGGATTTAATCCAGGGGTTCGGGGGTTTATATATAGAATAACAGATCCCCGGGAGTGGGTTACAGACAGGGATCTAACCCAGGGGTTCGTGGGGTTTATATAGAGAAATACAGATCCCCGGGAGTGGGTTACAGGCTGGGATCTAATCCAGGGGTTCGGGGGGTCTTTATATATAGAATAACGGTTCCCCGGGAGTGGGTTACAGGCTGGGATCTAATCCAGGGGTTCGGGGTGTTTATATATAGAATAACAGATCCCCGTGAACGTGTTACAGGCTGGGATCTAATCCAGGGGTTCGGGGATTTGATATATTGAATAACAGATCCCCGGGAACGTGTTACAGACTGGGATCTAACCAAGGGGTTCGGGGGGTGTTTATATATAGAATAACAGATCCCCGGGAACGTGTTACAGGCTGGGATCTAATCCAGTGGTTCGGGGCGTTTATATATAGAATAACAGATCCCCGGGAACGTGTTACAGGCTGGGAACTAATCCAGGGGTTCGGGGCGTTTATATATAGAATAACAGATCCCCGGAAACCTGTTACAGGCTGGGATCTAATCCAGGGGTTCGGGGGGGTTATATATAGGATAACAGATCCCCGGGAGTGGGTTACAGACTGGGATCTAATCCAGGGGTTCGGGGCGTTTATATATAGATTAACAGATCCCCGGGAACGTGTTACAGGCTGGGATCTAATCCAGGGGTTCGGGGTGTTTATATATAGAATAACAGATCCCCGGGATTGGATTACAGGCTGGGATCTAATCCAAAGGTTCGGGGGATTTATATATAGAATAACAGATCCTCGGGAGTGGGTTACAGACTGGGATCTAACCCAGGGGTTCGGGGGGTATATATATAGAATAACAGATCCCCGGGAGTGGGTAACAGGCTGGGATCTAATCCAGGTGTTCGGGGGTTTATATATAGAATAGCAGTACCCCGGGAGTGGTTACAGACTGGGATCTAACCCAGGGGTTCGTGGGGGGGTGGTTATATAGAGAATAACAGATCCCCGGGAGTGAGTTATAGACTGGGATCTAACCCAGGGGTTCGGGGGGGGTGTTATATAGAGAATAACAGATCCCCGGTAGGGGGTTACATTCTGGGATCTAATCTATAGGTTCGGGGGCTTTATATATAGGATAACAGATCCCCGGGAGTGGGTTACAGGCTGGGATCTAATCCAGGGTTTCGGGGGTTTAGATATAGAATAACAGATCCCCTGGAGTGGATTACATGCTGGGATCTAATCCAGGGCTTCGGAGTGTTTATATATAGAATAACAGATCACCTGGAGTTTGTGGTAGACTGGGATCTAATCCAGCGGTTCAGGGCTGTTTATATATAGAATAACAGATCCCCAGGGGCAGATTACAGGCTGGGATCTAATCCAGGGGTTCGGGGGGTTTATATATAGAATAACAGAACCCCGAGAGTGGTTACAGACTGGGATCTAACACGGGGGATCGGGGGGGTGGGGGCGTTATATAGAGAATAACAGATCCCCGGGAGTGGGTTACAGACTGGGATCTAATCCAGGTGTTCGGGGGTTTATATATAGAATAGCAGAACCCCGGGAGTGGTTACAGGCTGGGATCTGATCCAGGGGTTCGGGGGTTTATATATAGAATAACAGATCCCCAGGGGCAGATTACAGGCTGGGATCTAATCCAGGGGTTCTGGGGGTGTATATATAGAATAACAGATCCCCGTGAGTGGGTTACAGACTGGGATCTAATCTATAGGTTCGTGGGCTTTATATATAGGATAACAGATCCCCGGAGTGGGTTACAGACTGGGATCTAACTCAGGGGTTTGGGGGTTTATATATAGAACGACATATCCCCAGGAGTGGGTTACAGGCTGGGATCCGGGGGCACGAGGATTTATATACAGAATTACAGATCACCTGGAGTTTGTGGTAGACTAGGATCTAATCCAGGGGTTCAGGGGTGTTAATGTATAGAAGAACAGATCCCCAGGCGCAGATTACAGGCTGGGATCTAATCCAGGTGTTCGGGGGTTTATATATAGAATAGCAGATCCCCGGGAGTGGGTTACAGACTGGGATCTAACCCAGGGGTTCGGGGGGTTATATATATAACAACAGATCTCCGGGACCGAGTTACAGGCTGGGATCCGGGGGCAAGGGGATTTATATACAGAATTACAGATCACTGGGAGTTTGAGAGAGACTGGGATCGAAACCACGGGTTAAGGGTTTGTAATGTATAGAATAACAGATCCCCAGGGGCGGATTACTTTTTGACATCTAATCCAGGGGTTCTGGGGTGTTAATATATAGAATAACAGATCCCCGGAAGTGGTTACAGACTGGGATCTAATCCAGGGGTTCGGGGTGTTTATAGATAGAATAACAGATCCCCGGGAGTGGGTTATAGACTGGGATCTAATTCAGGGGTTCGGGGGGTTTATATATAGAATAACAGATTCCCGGGAGTGGGTTACAGACTGGGATCTAATCCAGGGGTTCGGGGGTTTATATAGAGAATAACAGATCCCCGGGAGTGGGTTACAGACTGGGATCTAACCCAGGGGTTCGTGGGGTTTATATATAGAATAACAGATCCCCGGGAGTGGGTTACAGGCTGGGATCTAATCCAAGGGTTCGGGGGGTCTTTATATATAGAATAACGGATCCCCGGGAGTGGGTTACAGGCTGGGATCTAATCCAGGGGTTCGGGGTGTTTATATATAGAATAACAGATCCCCGAGAACGTGTTACAGGCTGGGATCTAATCCAGGGGTTCGGGGAGTTGATATATTGAATAACAGATAACCGGGAACGTGTTACAGACTGGGATCTAATCCAGGGGTTCGGAGGGTGTTTATATATAGAATAACAGATCCCCGGGAACGTGTTACAGGCTGGGATCTAATCCAGGGTTTCGGGGCGTTTATATATAGAATAACAGATCCCCGGGAACGTGTTACAGGCTGGGATCTAATCCAGGGGTTCGGGGCGTTTATATATAGAATAACAGATCGCCAGAAACCTGTTGCAAGCTGGGATCTAATCCAGGGGTTCGGGGGTGTTAATATATAGAAGAACAGATCCCCAGGGGCAGATTACAAGCTGGGATCTAATCCAGGTGTTCGGGGGTTTATCTATAGAATATCAGATCCCCGGGAGTGGTTACAGACTGGGATCTAACCCAGGGGTTCGTGGGGGGGGGTTTATATATACAATAACAGATCCCCGGGAGTGAGTTATAGACTGGGATCTAACCCAGGGGTTCGTGGGGGGGGGTTATATAGAGAATAACAGATCCCCGGGAGTGGGTTACAGACTGGGACCTAACCCAGGGGTTTGGGGGTTTATATGTAGAACGACAGATCCCCGGGAGTGGGTTACAGGCTGGGATCCGGGGGCACGGGGATTTATATACAGAATTACAGATCACTGGGAGTTTGAGACAGACTGGGATCTAATCCAGGGGTTCAGGGCTGTTAATATATAGAAGAACAGATCCCCAGGGGTAGATTACAGGCTGGGATCTAATCCAGGTGTTCGGGTGTTTAGATATAGAATAACAGATCCCCGGGAGTGGGATACAGACTGGGATCTAACCCAGGGGTTCGGGGGGTTTATATATAGAATAGCAGAACCCCGGGAGTGGGATACAGACTGGGATCTAACCCAGGGGTTCGGGGGGTTTATATATAGAATAACAAATCCCCGGGAGTGGGTTACAGGCTGGGATCTAATCCAGGTGTTCGGGGGTTTATATATAGAATAGCAGAACCCCGGGAGTGGTTACAGACTGGGATCTAACCCAGGGGTTCGTGAGGGGGTGGTTATATAGAGAATAACAGATCCCCGGGAGTGAGTTATAGGCTGGGATCCGGGACACGGGGACTTATGTACAGAATTACAGATCACCTGGAGTTTGTGGTAGACTGGGATCTAATCCAAGGGTTCAGGGGTGTTAATATAAAGAAGAACAGATCCCCGGGAGTGAGTTTTCGACTGGGATCTAACCCAGGGGTTCGGGGGGGGGGTGTTATATAGAGAATAACAGATCCCCGGTAGGGGGTTACATTCTGGGATCTAATCTATAGGTTCGGGGGCTTTATATATAGGATAACAGATCCCCGGGAGTGGGTTACAGGCTGGGATCTAATCCAGGGTTTCGGGGGTTTAGATATAGAATAACAGATCCCCTGGAGTGGATTACATGCTGGGATCTAATCCAGGGCTTCGGAGTGTTTATATATAGAATAACAGATCACCTGGAGTTTGTGGTAGACTGGGATCTAATCCAGCGGTTCAGGGCTGTTTATATATAGAATAACAGATCCCCAGGGGCAGATTACAGGCTGGGATCTAATCCAGGGGTTCGGGGGGTTTATATATAGAATAACAGAACCCCGAGAGTGGTTACAGACTGGGATCTAACACGGGGGATCGGGGGGGTGGGGGCGTTATATAGAGAATAACAGATCCCCGGGAGTGGGTTACAGACTGGGATCTAACCCAGGGGTTCGGGGTTTATATATAGAATAACAGATCCCCAGGGGCAGATTACAGGCTGGGATCTAATCCAGGGGTTCGGGGGGTTTATATATAGAATAACAGAACCCCGAGAGTGGTTACAGACTGGGATCTAACACGGGGGATCGGGGGGGTGGGGGCGTTATATAGAGAATAACAGATCCCCGGGAGTGGGTTACAGACTGGGATCTAATCCAGGTGTTCGGGGGTTTATATATAGAATAGCAGAACCCCGGGAGTGGTTACAGGCTGGGATCTGATCCAGGGGTTCGGGGGTTTATATATAGAATAACAGATCCCTGGGAACGTGTTACAGGCTGGGATCTAACCCAGGGGTTCGGGGTTTATATATAGAATAACAGATCCCCAGGGGCAGATTACAGGCTGGGATCTAATCCAGGGGTTCTGGGGGTGTATATATAGAATAACAGATCCCCGTGAGTGGGTTACAGACTGGGATCTAACCCAGGGGCTCGGGGGGTTTATATATAGAATAACAGATCCCCGGGAGTGGGTTACAGACTGGGATCTAACCCAGGGGTTTGGGGGTTTATATATAGAACGACAGATCCCCAGGAGTGGGTTACAGGCTGGGATCCGGGGGCACGAGGATTTATATACAGAATTACAGATCACCTGGAGTTTGTGGTAGACTAGGATCTAATCCAGGGGTTCAGGGGTGTTAATGTATAGAAGAACAGATCCCCAGGCGCAGATTACAGGCTGGGATGTAATCCAGGTGTTCGGGAGTTTATATATAGAATAGCAGATCCCCGGGAGTGGTTACAGACTGTGATCTAACCCAAGGGTTCGTGGGGGGGGGGGTTATATAGAGAATAGCAGATCCCCGGGAGTGGGTTACAGACTGGGATCTAACCCAGGGGTTCGGGGGGTTATATATATAACAACAGATCTCCGGGACCGTGTTAGGCTGGGATCCGGGGGCAAGGGGATTTATATACAGAATTACAGATCACTGGGAGTTTGAGAGAGACTGGGATCGAAACCACGGGTAAAGGGTTTGTAATGTATAGAATAACAGATCCCCAGGGGCGGATTACTTTTTGACATCTAATCCAGGGGTTCTGGGGTGTTAATATATAGAATAACAGATCCCCGGAAGTGGTTACAGACTGGGATCTAATCCAGGGGTTCGGGGTGTTTATAGATAGATTAACAGATCCCCGGGAGTGGGTTACAGACTGGGATCTAATCCAGGGGTTCGGGGTGTTTATATACAGAATAACAGATCCCCGGTAGTGGGTTACAGACTGGGATCTAAACCAGGGGTTCGGGGGGTTTATATAGAGAATAACAGATCCCCGGGAGTGGGTTATAGACTGGGATCTAATCCAGGGGTTCGGGGGGTTTATATATAGAATAACAGATCCCCGGGAGTGGGTTACAGACTGGGATCTAATCCAGGTGTTCGGGGGTTTATATATAGAATAGCAGAACCCCGGGAGTGGTTACAGGCTGGGATCTGATCCAGGGGTTCGGGGGTTTATATATAGAATAACAGATCCCTGGGAACGTGTTACAGGCTGGGATCTAACCCAGGGGTTCGGGGTTTATATATAGAATAACAGATCCCCAGGGGCAGATTACAGGCTGGGATCTAATCCAAGGGTTCTGGTGGTGTATATATAGAATAACAGATCCCCGTGAGTGGGTTACATACTGGGATCTAACCCAGGGGCTCGGGGGGTTTATATATAGAATAACAGATCCCCGGGAGTGGGTTACAGACTGGGATCTAACCCAGGGGTTTGGGGGTTTATATATAGAACGACAGATCCCCAGGAGTGGGTTACAGGCTGGGATCCGGGGGCACGAGGATTTATATACAGAATTACAGATCACCTGGAGTTTGTGGTAGACTAGGATCTAATCCAGGGGTTCAGGGGTGTTAATGTATAGAAGAACAGATCCCCAGGCGCAGATTACAGGCTGGGATCTAATCCAGGTGTTCGGGGGTTTATATATAGAATAGCAGATCCCCGGGAGTGGTTACAGACTGGGATCTAACCCAAGGGTTCGTGGGGGGGGGGTTATATAGAGAATAGCAGATCCCCGGGAGTGGATTACAGACTGGGATCTAACCCAGGGGTTCGGGGGGTTATATATATAACAACAGATCTCCGGGACCGTGTTAGGCTGGGATCCGGGGGCAAGGGGATTTATATACAGAATTACAGATCACTGGGAGTTTGAGAGAGACTGGGATCGAAACCACGGGTAAAGGGTTTGTAATGTATAGAATAACAGATCCCCAGGGGCGGATTACTTTTTGACATCTAATCCAGGGGTTCTGGGGTGTTAATATATAGAATAACAGATCCCCGGAAGTGGTTACAGACTGGGATCTAATCCAGGGGTTCGGGGTGTTTATAGATAGATTAACAGATCCCCGGGAGTGGGTTACAGACTGGGATCTAATCCAGGGGTTCGGGGTGTTTATATACAGAATAACAGATCCCCGGTAGTGGGTTACAGACTGGGATCTAAACCAGGGGTTCGGGGGGTTTATATAGAGAATAACAGATCCCCGGGAGTGGGTTATAGACTGGGATCTAATCCAGGGGTTCGGGGGGTTTATATATAGAATAACAGATTCCCGGGAGTGGGTTACAGACTGGGATCCAATCCAGGGGTTCGGGGGTTTATATAGAGAATAACAGATCCCCGGGAGTGGGTTACAGACTGGGATCTAACCCAGGTGTTCGTGGGGTTTATATATAGAATAACAGATCCCCGGGAGTGGGTTACAGGCTGGGATCTAATCCAAGGGTTCGGGGGGTCTTTATATATAGAATAACGGATCCCCGGGAGTGGGTTACAGGCTGGGATCTAATCCAGGGGTTCGGGGTGTTTATATATAGAATAACAGATCCCCGAGAACGTGTTACAGGCTGGGATCTAATCCAGGGGTTCGGGGAGTTGATATATTGAATAACAGATAACCGGGAACGTGTTACAGACTGGGATCTAATCCAGGGGTTCGGGGGGTGTTTATATATAGAATAACAGATCCCCGGGAACGTGTTACAGGCTGGGATCTAATCCAGGGTTTCGGGGCGTTTATATATAGAAAAACAGATCCCCGGGAACGTGTTACAGGCTGGGATCTAATCCAGGGGTTCGGGGCGTTTATATATAGAATAACAGATCGCCAGAAACCTGTTGCAAGCTGGGATCTAATCCAGGGGTTCGGGGGTGTTAATATATAGAAGAACAGATCCCCAGGGGCAGATTACAAGCTGGGATCTAATCCAGGTGTTCGGGGGTTTATCTATAGAATATCAGATCCCCGGGAGTGGTTACAGACTGGGATCTAACCCAGGGGTTCGTGGGGGGGGGGGGTTTATATATACAATAACAGATCCCCGGGAGTGAGTTATAGACTGGGATCTAACCCAGGGGTTCGTGGGGGGGGGGGTTATATAGAGAATAACAGATCCCCGGGAGTGGGTTACAGACTGGGACCTAACCCAGGGGTTTGGGGGTTTATATGTAGAACGACAGATCCCCGGGAGTGGGTTACAGGCTGGGATCCGGGGGCACGGGGATTTATATACAGAATTACAGATCACTGGGAGTTTGAGACAGACTGGGATCTAATCCAGGGGTTCAGGGCTGTTAATATATAGAAGAACAGATCCCCAGGGGTAGATTACAGGCTGGGATCTAATCCAGGTGTTCGGGTGTTTAGATATAGAATAACAGATCCCCGGGAGTGGGATACAGACTGGGATCTAACCCAGGGGTTCGGGGGGTTTATATATAGAATAGCAGAACCCCGGGAGTGGGATACAGACTGGGATCTAACCCAGGGGTTCGGGGGGTTTATATATAGAATAACAGATCCCCGGGAGTGGGTTACAGGCTGGGATCTAATCCAGGTGTTCGGGGGTTTATATATAGAATAGCAGAACCCCGGGAGTGGTTACAGACTGGGATCTAACCCAGGGGTTCGTGAGGGGGTGGTTATATAGAGAATAACAGATCCCCGGGAGTGAGTTATAGGCTGGGATCCGGGACACGGGGACTTATGTACAGAATTACAGATCACCTGGAGTTTGTGGTAGACTGGGATCTAATCCAGGGGTTCAGGGGTGTTAATATAAAGAAGAACAGATCCCCGGCAGTGGGTTACAGACTGGGATCTAACCCAGGGGTTCGGGGGGTTTATATATAGAATAACAGATCCCTGGGAGTGGGTTACAGGCTGGGATCTAATGCAGAGGTTCGGGGCGTTTATTTATAGAATAACAGATCCCCGGGGACGTGTTACAGGCTGGGATCTAATCCAGGGGTTCGGGGCGTTTACATACAGAATAACAGATCCCCGGGAACGTGTTACAGACTGGGATCTAATCCAAGGATTCGGGGGGGTTATATATAGAATAACAGATCCCCGGGAACGTGTTACATGCTGGGATCTCACCCAGGGGTTCGGGGGGTTTATATACAGAATAACAGATCCCCGGGAACGTGTTACAGACTGGGATCTGATCCAGGGGTTCGGGGGGTTTATATATAGAATAACAGATCCCCCGGAGTGGGTTACAGACTGGGATCCAATCCAGGGGTTCGGGGGGTTTATATATAGAATAACAGATCCCCGCGAGTGGATTACAGACTGGGATCTAATCCAGGGGTCGGTGCGTTTATATATAGAATAACAGATCCCCGGGAACGTGTTACAGACTGGGATCTAATCCAGTGGTTCGGGTTGTTTATATATAGTATAACAGATCCCCGGGAACGTGTTACAGACTGGGATCTAATCCAGGGGTTCGGGGGGCTTATATATAGAATAACAGATCCCCAGGAACGTGTTACAGACTGGGATCTAATCCAGGGGTTCGGGAGGTGTTTATATATAGAATAACAGATCCCCGGGAGTGGGATACAGACTGGAATCTAACCCAGGGGTTCGGGGGGTTTATATATAGTATAACAGATCCCCGGGAACGTGTTCCAGGCTGGGATCTAATCCAGGGTTTCGGGGCGTTTATATATAGAATAACAGATCCCCTGGTATGGGTTACAGGCTGGGATCTAATCCAGCGGTTTGGGGGGTTTATATATAGAATAACAGATCCCCGGGAGTGGGATACAGACTGGAATCTAACCCAGGGGTTCGGGGGGTTTATATATAGTATAACAGATCCCCGGGACCGTGTTACAGGCTGGGATCTAATCCAGGGGTTCGGGGGGTTTATATATAGAATAACAGATCCCCGGGGGTGGGATACAGACTGGGATCTAACCCAGGGGTTCGGGGGTTTATATATAGAATAACAGATCCCCGGGAGTGGGTTACAGACTGGGATCTAATCCAGGGGTTTGGGGGGTTTATATATAGAATAACAGATCCCCGGGAACGTGTTACAGGCTGGGATCTAACCCAGGGGTTCGGGGGGTGTTTATATCGAATAAAAGATCCCCGGGAGTGGTTTACAGGCTGGGATCTAATCCAGGGGTTCGGGGGGTTTATATATAGAATAACAGATCCCCGGGAACGTGTTACAGGCTGGGATCTAATCCAGGGGTTCGGGGCGTTTATATATAGAATAACAGATCCCCGGGAACGTGTTACAGGCTGGGATCTAATCCAGGGGTTCGGGGATTTATATACAGAATAACAGATCCCCGGGAGTGGGTTACAGACTGGGATCTAATCCAGGGGTTCGGTGCCTTTATATATAGAATAACAGATCCCCGGGAACGTGTTAAAGACTGGGATCTAATCCAGGGATTCGGTGGGTTTATATATAGAATAACAGATACCCGGGAGTGGGTTACAGACTGGGATCTAATCCAGGGGTTCGGGGCGTTTATATATAGAATAACAGATCCCCGGGAACGTGTTACAGGCTGGGATCTGATCCAGGGGTTCGGGGCGTTTATATATAGAATAACAGATCCCCGGAACGTGTTACAGGCTGGGATCTAATCCAGGGGTTCGGGGATTTATATACAGAATAACAGTTCCCCGGGAGTAGGTTACAGACTGGGATCTAATCCAGGGGTTCGGGGCGTTTATATATAGAATAACAGATCCCCGGGAACGTGTTACAGACTGGGATCTAATCCAGGGGTTCGGTGGGTTTATATATAGAATAACAGATGCCCGGGAGTGGGTTACAGACTGGGATCTAATCCAGGGGTTCGGGGCGTTTATATATAGAATAACAGATCCCTGGGAACGTGTTAAAGACTGGGATCTAATCCAGGGATTCGGTGGGTTTATATATAGAATAACAGATCCCCGGGAGTGGGTTACAGACTGGGATCTAATCGAGGGGTTCAAGGCGTTTATATATAGAATAACAGATCCCCGGGAACGTGTTACAGACTGGGATCTAATCCAGTGGTTCGGGGCGTTTATACATAGAATAACAGATCCCCGGGAACGTGTTACAGGCTGGGATCTAATCCAGGGGTTCGGGGGATTTATATATGGAATAACAGATCCCCGGGAGTGGGTTACAGACTGGGATCTAATCCAGGGGTTCGGGGCGTTTATATATAGAATAACAGATCCCCGGGAACGTGTTAAAGACTGGGATCTAATCCAGGGATTCGGTGGGTTTATATATAGAATAACAGATCCCCGGGAGTGGGTTACAGACTGGGATCTAATCCAGGGGTTCGGGGCGTTTATATATAGAATTACAGATCCCCGGGAACGTGTTACAGACTGGGATCTAATCCAGGGGTTCGGGGCGTTTATATACAGAATAACAGATCCCCTTGAACGTGTTACAGACTGGGATCTAATCCAGGGGTTCGGGGGGTGTTTATATATAGAATAACAGATCCCCGGGAACGTGTTACAGGCTGGGATCTACTCCAGATGTTCGGGGCGTTTATATATAGAATAACAGATCCCCGGGAACGTGTTACAGGCTGGGATCTAATCCAGGGGTTCGGGGGATTTATATATAGAATAACAGATCCCCGGGAGTGGGTTACAGACTGGGATCTAATCCAGGGGTTCGGGGCGTTTATATGTAGAATAACAGATCCCCGGGAACGTGTTAAAGACTGGGATCTAATCCAGGGATTCGGTGGGTTTATATATAGAATAACAGATCCCCGGGAGAGGGTTACAAACTGGGATCTAATCCAGGGGTTCGGGGCGTTTATATATAGAAAAACAGATCCCCGGGAACGTGTTACAGACTGGGATCTAATCCAGGGGTTCGGGGGGTTTATATATAGAATAACAGATCCCCGGGAACGTGTTCCAGGCTGGGATCTAATCCAGGGTTTCGGGGCGTTTATATATAGAATAACAGATCCCCTGGTATGGGTTACAGGCTGGGATCTAATCCAGGGGTTCGGGGGGTTTATATATAGAATAACAGATCCCCGGGGGTGGGATACAGACTGGGATCTAACCCAGGGGTTCGGGGGTTTATATATAGAATAACAGATCCCCGGGAGTGGGTTACAGACTGGGATCTAATCCAGGGGTTTGGGGGGTTTATATATAGAATAACAGATCCCCGGGAACGTGTTACAGGCTGCGATCTAATCCAGGGGTTCAGGGGTTTATATATAGAATAACAGATCCCCGGGAGTGGGTTACAGGCTGGGATCTAATCCATGGGTTCGGGGGTTTATATATAGAATAACAGATCCCCGGGAACGTGTTACAGGCTGGGATCTAACCCAGGGGTTCGGGGGGTGTTTATATCGAATAAAAGATCCCCGGGAGTGGTTTACAGGCTGGGATCTAATCCAGGGGTTCGGGGGGTTTATATATAGAATAACAGATCCCCGGGAACGTGTTACAGGCTGGTATCTAACCCAGGGGTTCGGGGCGTTTATATATAGAATAACAGATCCCCGGGAACGTGTTACAGGCTGGGATCTAATCCAGGGGTTCGGGGATTTATATACAGAATAACAGATCCCCGGGAGTGGGTTACAGACTGGGATCTAATCCAGGGGTTCGGTGCCTTTATATATAGAATAACAGATCCCCGGGAACGTGTTAAAGACTGGGATCTAATCCAGGGATTCGGTGGGTTTATATATAGAATAACAGATCCCCGGGAGTGGGTTACAGACTGGGATCTAATCCAGGGGTTCGGGGCGTTTATATATAGAATAACAGATCCCCGGAACGTGTTACAGGCTGGGATCTAATCCAGGGGTTCGGGGATTTATATACAGAATAACAGTTCCCCGGGAGTAGGTTACAGACTGGGATCTAATCCAGGGGTTCGGGGCGTTTATATATAGAATAACAGATCCCCGGGAACGTGTTACAGACTGGGATCTAATCCAGGGGTTCGGTGGGTTTATATATAGAATAACAGATCCCCGGGAGTGGGTTACAGACTGGGATCTAATCCAGGGGTTCGGGGCGTTTATATATAGAATAACAGATCCCTGGGAACGTGTTAAAGACTGGGATCTAATCCAGGGATTCGGTGGGTTTATATATAGAATAACAGATCCCCGGGAGTGGGTTACAGACTGGGATCTAATCGAGGGGTTCAAGGCGTTTATATATAGAATAACAGATCCCCGGGAACGTGTTACAGACTGGGATCTAATCCAGTGGTTCGGGGCGTTTATACATAGAATAACAGATCCCCGGGAACGTGTTACAGGCTGGGATCTAATCCAGGGGTTCGGGGGATTTATATATAGAATAACAGATCCCCGGGAGTGGGTTACAGACTGGGATCTAATCCAGGGGTTCGGGGCGTTTATATATAGAATAACAGATCCCCGGGAACGTGTTAAAGACTGGGATCTAATCCAGGGATTCGGTGGGTTTATATATAGAATAACAGATCCCCGGGAGTGGGTTACAGACTGGGATCTAATCCAGGGGTTCGGGGCGTTTATATATAGAATAACAGATCCCCGGGAACGTGTTACAGACTGGGATCTAATCCAGGGGTTCGGGGCGTTTATATACAGAATAACAGATCCCCTTGAACGTGTTACAGACTGGGATCTAATCCAGGGGTTCGGGGGGTGTTTATATATAGAATAACAGATCCCCGGGAACGTGTTACAGGCTGGGATCTACTCCAGATGTTCGGGGCGTTTATATATAGAATAACAGATCCCCGGGAACGTGTTACAGGCTGGGATCTAATCCAGGGGTTCGGGGGATTTATATATAGAATAACAGATCCCCGGGAGTGGGTTACAGACTGGGATCTAATCCAGGAGTTCGGGGCGTTTATATGTAGAATAACAGATCCCCGGGAACGTGTTAAAAACTGGGATCTAATCCAGGGATTCGGTGGGTTTATATATAGAATAACAGATCCCCGGGAGAGGGTTACAAACTGGGATCTAATCCAGGGGTTCGGGGCGTTTATATATAGAATAACAGATCCCCGGGAACGTGTTACAGACTGGGATCTAATCCAGGGGTTCGGGGGGTTTATATATAGAAAAACAGATCCCCGGGAACGTGTTCCAGGCTGGGATCTAATCCAGGGTTTCGGGGCGTTTATATATAGAATAACAGATCCCCTGGTATGGGTTACAGGCTGGGATCTAATCCAGGGGTTCGGGGGGTTTATATATAGAATAACAGATCCCCGGGGGTGGGATACAGACTGGGATCTAACCCAGGGGTTCGGGGGTTTATATATAGAATAACAGATCCCCGGGAGGGGGTTACAGACTGGGATCTAATCCAGGGTTTTGGGGGGTTTATATATAGAATAACAGATCCCCGGGAACGTGTTACAGGCTGCGATCTAATCCAGGGGTTCAGTGGATTATATATAGAATAACAGATCCCCGGGAGTGGGTTACAGGCTGGGATCTAACCCAGGGGTTCGGGGGTTGTTTATATCGAATAAAAGATCCCCGGGAGTGGTTTACAGGCTGGGATCTAATCCAGGGGTTCGGGGGGTTTATATAGAGAATAACAGATCCCCGGGAACGTGTTACAGGCTGGGATCTAATCCAGGGGTTCGGGGCGTTTATATATAGAATAACAGATCCCCGGGAACGTGTTACAGACTGGGATCTAATCCAGGGGTTCGGGGGGTGTTTATATATAGAATAACAGATCCCCGGGAAGGTGTTACAGGCTGGGATCTACTCCAGATGTTCGGGGCGTTTATATATAGAATAACAGATCCCCGGGAACGTGTTACAGGCTGGGATCTAATCCAGGGGTTCGGGGGATTTATATATAGAATAACAGATCCCCGGGAGTGGGTTACAGACTGGGATCTAATCCAGGGGTTCGGGGCGTTTATATATAGAATAACAGATCCCCGGGAACGTGTTAAAGACTGGGATCTAATCCAGGGATTCGGTGGGTTTATATACAGAATAACAGATCCCCGGGAGAGGGTTACAAACTGGGATCTAATCCAGGGGTTCGGGGCGTTTATATATAGAATAACAGATCCCCGGGAACGTGTTACAGACTGGGATCTAATCCAGGGGTTCGGGGCGTTTATATATAGAATAACAGATCCCCGGGAACGTGTTACAGACTGGGATCTAATCCAGGGGTTCGGGGGGTTTATATATAGAATAACAGATCCCCGGGAACGTGTTCCAGGCTGGGATCTAATCCAGGGGTTCGGGGGGTTTATATATAGAATAACAGATCCCCGGGAGTGGGTTACAGGCTGGGATCTAATCCATGGGTTCGGGGGTTTATATATAGAATAACAGATCCCCGGGAACGTGTTACAGGCTGGGATCTAACCCAGGGGTTCGGGGGGTGTTTATATCGAATAAAAGATCCCCGGGAGTGGTTTACAGGCTGGGATCTAATCCAGGGGTTCGGGGGGTTTATATATAGAATAACAGATCCCCGGGAACGTGTTACAGGCTGGGATCTAATCCAGGGGTTCGGGGCGTTTATATATAGAATAACAGATCCCCGGGAACGTGTTACAGGCTGGGATCTAATCCAGGGGTTCGGGGATTTATATACAGAATAACAGATCCCCGGGAGTGGGTTACAGACTGGGATCTAATCCAGGGGTTCGGTGCGATTATATATAGAATAACAGATCCCCGGGAACGTGTTACAGACTGGGATCTAATCCAGGGGTTCGGTGGGTTTATATATAGAATAACAGATCCCCGGGAGTGGGTTACAGACTGGGATCAAATCCAGGGTTTCGGGGCGTTTATATATAGAATAACAGATCCCCGGGAACGTGTTACAGACTGGGATCTAATCCAGGGATTCGGGGGGTTTATATATAGAATAACAGATCCCCGGGAACGTGTTACAGGCTGGAATCTAATCCAGGGTTTCGGGGCGTTTATATATAGAATAACAGATCCCCGGGAGCGTGTTACAGGCTGGGATCTAATCCAGGGGTTCTGGGCGTTTATATATAGAATAAAAGATCCCCGGGAGTGGTTTACAGACTGGGATCTAATCCAGGGGTTTGGGGGGTTTATATATAGAATAACAGATCCCCGGGAACGTGTTACAGGCTGCGATCTAATCCAGGGGTTCAGGGGTTTATATATAGAATAACAGATCCCCGGGAGTGGGTTACAGGCTGGGATCTAATCCATGGGTTCGGGGGTTTATATATAGAATAACTGATCCCCCGGAACGTGTTACAGGCTGCGATCTAATCCAGGGGTTCAGGGGTTTATATATAGAATAACAGATCCCCGGGAGCGGGTTTCTGACTGGGATCTAATCCAGGGGTTCGGGGGGTTTATATATAGAATAACAGATCCCCGGGAACGTGTTACAGACTGGGATCTAATCCAGGGGTTCGGGGGGTGTTTATATATAGAATAACAGATCCCCGGGAACGTGTTATAGGCTGGGATCTAATCCAGAGGTTCGGGGCGTTTATATATAGAATAACAGATCCCCGGGAACGTGTTACAGGCTGGGATCTAATCCAGGGGTTCGGGGCGTTTATATACAGAATAACAGATCCCCGGGAACGTGTTACAGACTGGGATCTAATCCAGGGGTTCGGGGCGTTTATATACAGAATAACAGATCCCCGGGAACGTGTTACAGACTGGGATCTAATCCAGGGATTCGGGGGGGTTATATATAGAATAACAGATCCCCGGGAACGTGTTACAGGCTGCGATCTAATCCAGGGGTTCGGGGCGTTTATATACAGAATAACAGATCCCCGGGTACGTGTTACAGACTGGGATCTAATCCAGGGATTCGGTGGGTTTATATATAGAATAACAGATCCCCGGGAGTGGGTTACAGACTGGGATCTAATCCAGGGGTTCGGGGGGTTTATATATAGAATAACAGATCCCCGGGGGTGGGATGCAGACTGGGATCTAACCCAGGGGTTCGGGGGTTTATATATAGAATACCAGATCCCCGGGAGTGGGTTACAGACTGGGATCTAATCCAGGGGTTCGGGGCGTTTATATACAGAATAACAGATCCCCGGGAACGTGTTACAGACTGGGATCTAATCCAGGGATTCGGTGGGTTTATATATAGAATAACAGATCTCCGGGAGTGGGTTACAGGCTGGGATCTAATCCATGGGTTCGGGGGTTTATATATAGAATAACAGATCCCCGGGAACGTGTTACAGGCTGGGATCTAACCCAGGGGTTCGGGGGGTGTTTATATCGAATAACAATCCCCGGGAGTGGGTTACAGGCTGGGATCTAATCCAGGGGTTCGGGGGGTTTATATATAGAATAACAGATCCCCGGGAACGTGTTACAGGCTGGGATCTAATCCAGGGGTTCGGGGCGTTTATATATAGAATAACAAATCCCCGGAACGTGTTACAGGCTGGGATCAAATCCAGGGGTTCGGGGATTTATATACAGAATAACAGATCCCCGGGAGTGGGTTACAGACTGGGATCTAATCCAGGGGTTCGGGGCGTTTATATATAGAATAACAGATCCCCGGGAACGTGTTACAGACTGGGATCTAATCCAGGGGTTCGGTGGGTTTATATATAGAATAACAGATCCCCGGGAGTGGGTTACAGACTGGGATCTAATCCAGGGGTTCGGGGCGTTTATATATAGAATAACAGATCCCTGGGAACGTGTTAAAGACTGGGATCTAATCCAGGGATTCGGTGGGTTTATATATAGAATAACAGATCCCCGGGAGTGGGTTACAGACTGGGATCTAATCCAGGGGTTCGGGGCGTTTATATATAGAATAACAGATCCCCGGGAACGTGTTAAAGACTGGGATCTAATCCAGGGGTTCAGGGGTTTATATATAGAATAACAGATCCCCGGGAGCGGGTTTCTGACTGGGATCTAATCCAGGGGTTCGGGGGGTTTATATATAGAATAACAGATCCCCGGGAACGTGTTACAGACTGGGATCTAATCCAGGGGTTCGGGGGGTGTTTATATATAGAATAACAGATCCCCGGGAACGTGTTATAGGCTGGGATCTAATCCAGAGGTTCGGGGCGTTTATATACAGAATAACAGATCCCCGGGAACGTGTTACAGGCTGGGATCTAATCCAGGGGTTCGGGGCGTTTATATACAGAATAACAGATCCCAGGGAACGTGTTACAGACTGGGATCTAATCCAGGGGTTCGGGGCGTTTATATACAGAATAACAGATCCCCGGGAACGTGTTACAGACTGGGATCTAATCCAGGGATTCGGGGGGGTTATATATAGAATAACAGATCCCCGGGAACGTGTTACAGGCTGGGATCTAATCCAGGGGTTCGGGGCGTTTATATACAGAATAACAGATCCCCGGGAACGTGTTACAGACTGGGATCTAATCCAGGGGTTCGGGGGGTTTATATATAGAATAACAGATCCCCGGGAGTGGATTACAGACTGGGATCTAATCCAGGGGTTCGGGGCGTTTATATATAGAATAACAGATCCCCGGGAACGTGTTACAGGCTGGGATCTAATCCAGGGGTTCGGGGCGTTTATATACAGAATAACAGATCCCCGGGTACGTGTTACAGACTGGGATCTAATCCAGGGATTCGGTGGGTTTATATATAGAATAACAGATCCCCGGGAGTGGGTTACAGACTGGGATCTAATCCAGGGGTTCGGGGGGTTTATATATAGAATAACAGATCCCCGGGGGTGGGATACAGACTGGGATCTAACCCAGGGGTTCGGGGGTTTATATATAGAATACCAGATCCCCGGGAGTGGGTTACAGACTGGGATCTAATCCAGGGGTTCGGGGCGTTTATATACAGAATAACAGATCCCCGGGAACGTGTTACAGACTGGGATCTAATCCAGGGATTCGGTGGGTTTATATATAGAATAACAGATCTCCGGGAGTGGGTTACAGGCTGGGATCTAATCCATGGGTTCGGGGGTTTATATATAGAATAACAGATCCCCGGGAACGTGTTACAGGCTGGGATCTAAGCCAGGGGTTCGGGGGGTTTTTATATCGAATAACAGTCCCCGGGAGTGGGTTACAGGCTGGGATCTAATCCAGGGGTTCGGGGGGTTTATATATAGAATAACAGATCCCCGGGAACGTGTTACAGGCTGGGATCTAATCCAGGGGTTCGGGGCGTTTATATATAGAATAACAAATCCCCGGAACGTGTTACAGGCTGGGATCAAATCCAGGGGTTCGGGGATTTATATACAGAATAACAGATCCCCGGGTGTGGGTTACAGACTGGGATCTAATCCAGGGGTTCGGGGCGTTTATATACAGAATAACAGATCCCCGGGAACGTGTTACAGACTGGGATCTAATCCAGGGATTCGGTGGGTTTATATATAGAATAACAGATCTCCGGGAGTGGGTTACAGGCTGGGATCTAATCCATGGGTTCGGGGGTTTATATATAGAATAACAGATCCCCGGGAACGTGTTACAGGCTGGGATCTAACCCAGGGGTTCGGGGGGTGTTTATATCGAATAACAATCCCCGGGAGTGGGTTACAGGCTGGGATCTAATCCAGGGGTTCGGGGGGTTTATATATAGAATAACAGATCCCCGGGAACGTGTTACAGGCTGGGATCTAATCCAGGGGTTCGGGGCGTTTATATATAGAATAACAAATCCCCGGAACGTGTTACAGGCTGGGATCTAATCCAGGGGTTCGGGGCGTTTATATATAGAATAACAGATCCCTGGGAACGTGTTAAAGACTGGGATCTAATCCAGGGATTCGGTGGGTTTATATATAGAATAACAGATCCCCGGGAGCGGGTTTCTGACTGGGATCTAATCCAGGGGTTCGGGGGGTTTATATATAGAATAACAGATCCCCGGGAACGTGTTACAGACTGGGATCTAATCCAGGGGTTCGCGGGGTGTTTATATATAGAATAACAGATCCTCGGGAACGTGTTATAGGCTGGGATCTAATCCAGAGGTTCGGGGCGTTTATATATAGAATAACAGATCCCCGGGAACGTGTTACAGGCTGGGATCTAATCCAGGGGTTCGGGGCGTTTATATACAGAATAACAGATCCCCGGGAACGTGTTACAGACTGGGATCTAATCCAGGGGTTCGGGGCGTTTATATACAGAATAACAGATCCCCGGGAACGTGTTACAGACTGGGATCTAATCCAGGGATTCGGGGGGGGTTATATATAGAATAACAGATCCCCGGGAACGTGTTACAGGCTGGGATTTAATCCAGGGGTTCGTGGCGTTTATATACAGAATAACAGATCCCCGGGAACGTGTTACAGACTAGGATCTAATCCAGGGGTTCGGGGGGTTTATATATAGAATAACAGATCCCCGGGAGTGGATTACAGACTGGGATCTAATCCAGGGGTTCGGGGCGTTTATATATAGAATAACAGATCCCCGGGAACGTGTTACAGACTGGGATCTAATCCAGGAGTTCGGGGGGTTTATATATATATAACAGATCCCCGGTAGTGGGTTACAGACTGGGATCTAACCCAGGTGTTCGGGGCGTTTATATACAGAATAACAGATCCCCGGGAACGTGTTACAGACTGGGATCTAATCCAGGGATTCGGGGGGGTTATATATAGAATAACAGATCCCCGGGAACGTGTTACAGGCTGCGATCTAATCCAGGGGTTCGGGGCGTTTATATACAGAATAACAGATCCCCGGGTACGTGTTACAGACTGGGATCTAATCCAGGGATTCGGTGGGTTTATATATAGAATAACAGATCCCCGGGAGTGGGTTACAGACTGGGATCTAATCCAGGGGTTCGGGGGGTTTATATATAGAATAACAGATCCCCGGGGGTGGGATGCAGACTGGGATCTAACCCAGGGGTTCGGGGGTTTATATATAGAATACCAGATCCCCGGGAGTGGGTTACAGACTGGGATCTAATCCAGGGGTTCGGGGCGTTTATATACAGAATAACAGATCCCCGGGAACGTGTTACAGACTGGGATCTAATCCAGGGATTCGGTGGGTTTATATATAGAATAACAGATCTCCGGGAGTGGGTTACAGGCTGGGATCTAATCCATGGGTTCGGGGGTTTATATATAGAATAACAGATCCCCGGGAACGTGTTACAGGCTGGGATCTAACCCAGGGGTTCGGGGGGTGTTTATATCGAATAACAATCCCCGGGAGTGGGTTACAGGCTGGGATCTAATCCAGGGGTTCGGGGGGTTTATATATAGAATAACAGATCCCCGGGAACGTGTTACAGGCTGGGATCTAATCCAGGGGTTCGGGGCGTTTATATATAGAATAACAAATCCCCGGAACGTGTTACAGGCTGGGATCAAATCCAGGGGTTCGGGGATTTATATACAGAATAACAGATCCCCGGGAGTGGGTTACAGACTGGGATCTAATCCAGGGGTTCGGGGCGTTTATATATAGAATAACAGATCCCCGGGAACGTGTTACAGACTGGGATCTAATCCAGGGGTTCGGTGGGTTTATATATAGAATAACAGATCCCCGGGAGTGGGTTACAGACTGGGATCTAATCCAGGGGTTCGGGGCGTTTATATATAGAATAACAGATCCCTGGGAACGTGTTAAAGACTGGGATCTAATCCAGGGATTCGGTGGGTTTATATATAGAATAACAGATCCCCGGGAGTGGGTTACAGACTGGGATCTAATCCAGGGGTTCGGGGCGTTTATATATAGAATAACAGATCCCCGGGAACGTGTTAAAGACTGGGATCTAATCCAGGGGTTCAGGGGTTTATATATAGAATAACAGATCCCCGGGAGCGGGTTTCTGACTGGGATCTAATCCAGGGGTTCGGGGGGTTTATATATAGAATAACAGATCCCCGGGAACGTGTTACAGACTGGGATCTAATCCAGGGGTTCGGGGGGTGTTTATATATAGAATAACAGATCCCCGGGAACGTGTTATAGGCTGGGATCTAATCCAGAGGTTCGGGGCATTTATATACAGAATAACAGATCCCCGGGAACGTGTTACAGGCTGGGATCTAATCCAGGGGTTCGGGGCGTTTATATACAGAATAACAGATCCCAGGGAACGTGTTACAGACTGGGATCTAATCCAGGGGTTCGGGGCGTTTATATACAGAATAACAGATCCCCGGGAACGTGTTACAGACTGGGATCTAATCCAGGGATTCGGGGGGGTTATATATAGAATAACAGATCCCCGGGAACGTGTTACAGGCTGGGATCTAATCCAGGGGTTCGGGGCGTTTATATACAGAATAACAGATCCCCGGGAACGTGTTACAGACTGGGATCTAATCCAGGGGTTCGGGGGGTTTATATATAGAATAACAGATCCCCGGGAGTGGATTACAGACTGGGATCTAATCCAGGGGTTCGGGGCGTTTATATATAGAATAACAGATCCCCGGGAACGTGTTACAGGCTGGGATCTAATCCAGGGGTTCGGGGCGTTTATATACAGAATAACAGATCCCCGGGTACGTGTTACAGACTGGGATCTAATCCAGGGATTCGGTGGGTTTATATATAGAATAACAGATCCCCGGGAGTGGGTTACAGACTGGGATCTAATCCAGGGGTTCGGGGGGTTTATATATAGAATAACAGATCCCCGGGGGTGGGATACAGACTGGGATCTAACCCAGGGGTTCGGGGGTTTATATATAGAATACCAGATCCCCGGGAGTGGGTTACAGACTGGGATCTAATCCAGGGGTTCGGGGCGTTTATATACAGAATAACAGATCCCCGGGAACGTGTTACAGACTGGGATCTAATCCAGGGATTCGGTGGGTTTATATATAGAATAACAGATCTCCGGGAGTGGGTTACAGGCTGGGATCTAATCCATGGGTTCGGGGGTTTATATATAGAATAACAGATCCCCGGGAACGTGTTACAGGCTGGGATCTAAGCCAGGGGTTCGGGGGGTTTTTATATCGAATAACAGTCCCCGGGAGTGGGTTACAGGCTGGGATCTAATCCAGGGGTTCGGGGGGTTTATATATAGAATAACAGATCCCCGGGAACGTGTTACAGGCTGGGATCTAATCCAGGGGTTCGGGGCGTTTATATATAGAATAACAAATCCCCGGAACGTGTTACAGGCTGGGATCAAATCCAGGGGTTCGGGGATTTATATACAGAATAACAGATCCCCGGGTGTGGGTTACAGACTGGGATCTAATCCAGGGGTTCGGGGCGTTTATATACAGAATAACAGATCCCCGGGAACGTGTTACAGACTGGGATCTAATCCAGGGATTCGGTGGGTTTATATATAGAATAACAGATCTCCGGGAGTGGGTTACAGGCTGGGATCTAATCCATGGGTTCGGGGGTTTATATATAGAATAACAGATCCCCGGGAACGTGTTACAGGCTGGGATCTAACCCAGGGGTTCGGGGGGTGTTTATATCGAATAACAATCCCCGGGAGTGGGTTACAGGCTGGGATCTAATCCAGGGGTTCGGGGGGTTTATATATAGAATAACAGATCCCCGGGAACGTGTTACAGGCTGGGATCTAATCCAGGGGTTCGGGGCGTTTATATATAGAATAACAAATCCCCGGAACGTGTTACAGGCTGGGATCTAATCCAGGGGTTCGGGGCGTTTATATATAGAATAACAGATCCCTGGGAACGTGTTAAAGACTGGGATCTAATCCAGGGATTCGGTGGGTTTATATATAGAATAACAGATCCCCGGGAGCGGGTTTCTGACTGGGATCTAATCCAGGGGTTCGGGGGGTTTATATATAGAATAACAGATCCCCGGGAACGTGTTACAGACTGGGATCTAATCCAGGGGTTCGCGGGGTGTTTATATATAGAATAACAGATCCTCGGGAACGTGTTATAGGCTGGGATCTAATCCAGAGGTTCGGGGCGTTTATATATAGAATAACAGATCCCCGGGAACGTGTTACAGGCTGGGATCTAATCCAGGGGTTCGGGGCGTTTATATACAGAATAACAGATCCCCGGGAACGTGTTACAGACTGGGATCTAATCCAGGGGTTCGGGGCGTTTATATACAGAATAACAGATCCCCGGGAACGTGTTACAGACTGGGATCTAATCCAGGGATTCGGGGGGGGGTTATATATAGAATAACAGATCCCCGGGAACGTGTTACAGGCTGGGATTTAATCCAGGGGTTCGTGGCGTTTATATACAGAATAACAGATCCCCGGGAACGTGTTACAGACTGGGATCTAATCCAGGGGTTCGGGGGGTTTATATATAGAATAACAGATCCCCGGGAGTGGATTACAGACTGGGATCTAATCCAGGGGTTCGGGGCGTTTATATATAGAATAACAGATCCCCGGGAACGTGTTACAGGCTGGGATCTAATCCAGGAGTTCGGGGGGTTTATATATATATAACAGATCCCCGGTAGTGGGTTACAGACTGGGATCTAACCCAGGTGTTCGGGGCGTTTATATATAGAATAACAGATCCCCGGGAACGTGTTACAGGCTGGGATCTAATCCAGGGGTTCGGGGGGTTTATATATGGAATAACAGATCCCCGGGAGTGGGTTACAGACTGGGATCTAACACAGGGGTTCGGGGCGTTTATATAGAGAATAACAGATCCCCGGGGGTGGGTTACAGGCTGGGATCTAACACAGGGGTTCGGGGGGTTTATATAAGGAATAACAGATCCCCGGGAGTGGGTTACGGACTGGGATCTAACACAGGGGTTCAGGGCGTTTATATATAGAATAACAGATCCCCGGGAGTGGGTTACAGACTGGGATCTAATCCAGGGGTTCGGGTGGTTATATAGAGAATAACAGATCCCCGGGGGTGGGTTACAGACTGGGATCTAATCCAGGGGTTCGGGGCGTTTATATAGAGAATAACAGATCCCCGGGGGTGGGTTACAGACTGGGATCTAATCCAGAGGTTCGGGGCGTTTATATATAGAATAACAGATCCCCGGGAACGTGTTACAGGCTGGGATCTAATCCAGGGGTTCGGGGCGTTTATATACAGAATAACAGATCCCCGGGAACGTGTTACAGACTGGGATCTAATCCAGGGGTTCGGGGCGTTTATATACAGAATAACAGATCCCCGGGAACGTGTTACAGACTGGGATCTAATCCAGGGATTCGGGGGGGTTATATATAGAATAACAGATCCCCGGGAACGTGTTACAGGCTGGGATCTAACCCAGGGGTTCGGGGGGTGTTTATATCGAATAACAATCCCCGGGAGTGGGTTACAGGCTGGGATCTAATCCAGGGGTTCGGGGGGTTTATATATAGAATAACAGATCCCCGGGAACGTGTTACAGGCTGGGATCTAATCCAGGGGTTCGGGGCGTTTATATATAGAATAACAAATCCCCGGAACGTGTTACAGGCTGGGATCTAATCCAGGGGTTCGGGGCGTTTATATATAGAATAACAGATCCCTGGGAACGTGTTAAAGACTGGGATCTAATCCAGGGATTCGGTGGGTTTATATATAGAATAACAGATCCCCGGGAGCGGGTTTCTGACTGGGATCTAATCCAGGGGTTCGGGGGGTTTATATATAGAATAACAGATCCCCGGGAACGTGTTACAGACTGGGATCTAATCCAGGGGTTCGCGGGGTGTTTATATATAGAATAACAGATCCTCGGGAACGTGTTATAGGCTGGGATCTAATCCAGAGGTTCGGGGCGTTTATATATAGAATAACAGATCCCCGGGAACGTGTTACAGGCTGGGATCTAATCCAGGGGTTCGGGGCGTTTATATACAGAATAACAGATCCCCGGGAACGTGTTACAGACTGGGATCTAATCCAGGGGTTCGGGGCGTTTATATACAGAATAACAGATCCCCGGGAACGTGTTACAGACTGGGATCTAATCCAGGGATTCGGGGGGGGGTTATATATAGAATAACAGATCCCCGGGAACGTGTTACAGGCTGGGATTTAATCCAGGGGTTCGTGGCGTTTATATACAGAATAACAGATCCCCGGGAACGTGTTACAGACTGGGATCTAATCCAGGGGTTCGGGGGGTTTATATATAGAATAACAGATCCCCGGGAGTGGATTACAGACTGGGATCTAATCCAGGGGTTCGGGGCGTTTATATATAGAATAACAGATCCCCGGGAACGTGTTACAGGCTGGGATCTAATCCAGGAGTTCGGGGGGTTTATATATATATAACAGATCCCCGGTAGTGGGTTACAGACTGGGATCTAACCCAGGTGTTCGGGGCGTTTATATATAGAATAACAGATCCCCGGGAACGTGTTACAGGCTGGGATCTAATCCAGGGGTTCGGGGGGTTTATATATGGAATAACAGATCCCCGGGAGTGGGTTACAGACTGGGATCTAACACAGGGGTTCGGGGCGTTTATATAGAGAATAACAGATCCCCGGGGGTGGGTTACAGGCTGGGATCTAACACAGGGGTTCGGGGGGTTTATATAAGGAATAACAGATCCCCGGGAGTGGGTTACGGACTGGGATCTAACACAGGGGTTCAGGGCGTTTATATATAGAATAACAGATCCCCGGGAGTGGGTTACAGACTGGGATCTAATCCAGGGGTTCGGGTGGTTATATAGAGAATAACAGATCCCCGGGGGTGGGTTACAGACTGGGATCTAATCCAGGGGTTCGGGGCGTTTATATAGAGAATAACAGATCCCCGGGGGTGGGTTACAGACTGGGATCTAATCCAGGGGTTCGGGGCGTTTATATAGAGAATAACAGATCCCCGGGGGTAGGTTACAGGCTGGGATCTAATCCAGGGGTTCGGGGGGTTTATATATAGAATAACAGATCCCCTGGAGTGGCTTACAGACTGGGATCTAATCCAGGGGTTTGGGGGGTTTATATATAGAATAACAGATCCCCGGGGGTGGGTTACAGGCTGGTATCTATCACAGGGGTGCCACCTTATGCGTAGAACAACGGATCACACGACAGCCAGTGGGATGGAGACTGGGGTGGGTGGGGGTACAGGTGGAGATAGAAAGTGGGGGGAGAGGGATGGGCATAATGGGTGGGGGTGATGGGGGTGCTGTGAGAGGAACGGGGTGGCACTGGGTGGAGGGGAGGCAAGAGCGGGTGAGTTTGTCCGCTCTTTATTGCGTTCTGGGCTTCTGGCGTGTCCGCGAACAGTCGGTCCGCTTGGAGGCGAAGTCCTGACGGTCCGTCGCGGGCTGGCCCGGCGCTCAGAGACACGAGGAGCTCCAGCGAGTGGCGGCCCGGTTCATCGTCCACAGGAGGCAACGCCCGCCATTAAAGATAACCCCGCACACACATCCGGGCGGTGCCATCTCCTGCCACTATTAACGGGCGGTTATTCGAGTTACTGCCGCCGTCCTATCAGCTCCGAACCGGTCTGGCCGTTCTCCTCTGGCCTCTCCCATTAACAACAGGAGGCCGTCCGGCCCGTCGATACTGCCCCGCCGTTCTCTAAGATCACGGCTGATCTGGCCACGGACATCTCCGCCGACCTGCCTTTTCCCCAGCGACCCTTAATTCCCCTCCTCTGCCAAAAAAAATCTCCCCGACCTTGTCTCAGGTATATTCACCGAGGGACCCCCCCCCCCCCATTGCTTCACGGGGCAGAGAATTCCACAGATTCACCCCTCTGGGGAAAACAGTCCCTCCTGGACCCTGGTCAGACCCCACTTGGAGTACTGTGCTCAGTTCTGGTCGCCTCACTACAGGAAGGATGTGGAAGCCATAGAAAGGGTGCAGAGGAGATTGACAAGGATGTTGTCTGGATTGGGGAGCATGCCTTATGAGAATAGGTTGAGTGAACTCGGCCTTTTCTCCTCGGAGCGACGGAGGACGAGAGGTGACCCGATAGAGGTGTACAGGATGATGAGAGGCATTGATCGTGTGGATAGTCAGAGGCTTTCTCCCCGGGGCTGAAATAGTTGCTACGAGAGGTCACAGGTTTAAGGTGCTGGGAAGTAGGTACAGAGGAGATGTCAGGGGTGAGTTTTTCACTCAGAGAGTGGTGAGTGTGTGGAACGGGCTGCCGGCGACGGTGGTGGAGGCGGATATGATGGGGTATTTTCGGAGACTTTTGGATGGTACACGGAGCTCAGAAAAATAGAGGGCTGTGGGTAACCCTGGTGATTTCTGAGGTAGGGACGTGTTCGGCACAGCTTTGTGGGCCGAAGGGCCTGCATTGGGCTGTAGGGTTTTAATGTTTCCTCTTCCCAGTCCTAAACCTACTCCCCCGAATCTTGAGGCTCTGTCCCCTAGTCTCGCCGACCGGTGGAATCGACTTCCCTGCCTCGACCTCATCTGTCCCTCTGATAATTCTGTTAGATCTCCTCTCATCCTTCCGAATTCCAGCCAGTGCAGTCCCAGGCGACTCGATCTCTCCTCATAGTCTGAGAGATGAGGAGACTATCCTCATATAGTCTCCCATATCTATATGTGATATGGATATATCCCCGCCCCCCCACCACCACATCTGGAATCAGCCTGGTGACCCCCCTGCACCGCCTCAAAGCCGGTATCTCCGTCCTCGAGTCTAGAGACCAGAACTGCACCCAGTACTCCGGGTGCGGCCTCACCAGTCCCCTGTACAGTTGCAGCGTGACCTCCCTGCTCTTGAATTCAGCCCCTCCAGCAATGTCCCATTTGCCCTCTCGATCGCCCGCTGCCCCTTGCAAACCTTCACGCCCAACAGCACTCCCAAGTCCCTCCGCGCGGTCTTTCACCGTCGAAATAACAGCCTGCCCTTTCGTCCCCCCCCCCCACCCCACCCCGCATTCACCGACACTGCGCTCCGCCTGCCTGCCCCTTGCCCGCTCGCCTCGCCCGTCTCCACCTCTCTGCGGACTCCCGCAGCGCGCTGGATCATCTCCGTGGAAGCCCCGGGGGCTGAGATACCCCGGCCACCCCGAGCTCAAGGTCGCCCACTTCCTCCCCTTTCTGAGCATCGGACCGCGAGATATAGAAGAGCGGACGGAGGCCATTCGGCCCACCGAGTCTCCCCTGCCGTTCAACCACGGGCTGACCCCACCCTTCCCGTCATCCCCACTCCCCAGACCTGGCTCATCAAGAGACGACCCATCTCTGCCTATAATGCACCCAGTGACTTGGCCTCCGCGGCCACAAATTCCTCAGAGTTACCACCCTCTGACTGAAGTAATTTCTCCGCATCTCTGTTCTGAATGGACGTCTTTCAACCCTGGAAGTCGTGCCCTCTCGTCCGAGACTCCCCCCACCACGGGAAATAACTTTGCCGTATCTAATCTGTTCGGGCCTCTTAACACCCAGAATGTCTCTATGAGATCATAGAACAGTACAGCGAAGGAATTTCGCTTTAGCCGGAGGGTGGGTGGTGAATCAGTGGAATCTGTTGCCACGGGAGACAGGGTCGTTGGGTGTATTTAAGGCAGAGCTTGACGGGTATCTGAGTAGTCAGGGCATCAAGGGTTACGGTGAGAAGGCGGGGGGAATGGGACTAAAGGGGAGATTGGATCAGCTCATGATGAAATGGTGGGGCAGACACGATGGGCCGATTGGCCGACTTCTGCTCCTTTGTCTGATGCTGAGGCTTTACGAGGAACTGGGTGAGGGCTCCGTTGGGGTATTGAGAGCAGCTTCGGGACGCTTGTCTAAGAAGAGACAGGCCCTTCGGCCCACAACGCCGTGCCGACCACGTAACCTGCCGGGAGAGGCTGCCCAGAATAAGCCCGCGGCAGAGCTTCCTGCTTCTGAAAGCTCCCCGTGTCCGGAATGGGGAGCAGAGTTAGGCCACCTGGCCCGTCGAGCCTGCTCCGCCGTTCCATCACGGCAGACCCTTTCCTCGATCTCCTCCTCAACGCCAGTTCCCGGCACCTCTGAGGCACACAACTGAACAGGAAGCTCATTCCACACAGCTATCACTCTCTGAGTAAAGAAATATCCCCTCGTGTTTCCCTTAAACTTCTGCCCCCCTAACTAGGCCGTGTCCAGTCGACAACCCGTCAATCTCTGCCTCAAACACGTCTCCACGAATCCCACCTTCCCCCCGTGACCTCTCAGGCCGTGTCCAGTCGAGAACCCGTCAATCTCTGCCTCAAACACGTCTCCACGAATCCCACCTTCTCCCCGTGACCTCTCAGGCCGTGTCCGGTCGAGAACCCGTCAATCTCTGCCTCAAACACGTCTCCACGGCTGCACGAATCCCACCTTCTCCCCGTGACCTCTCAGGCCGTGTCCAGTCGAGAACCCGTCAATCTCTGCCTCAAACACGTCTCCACGGCTGCACGAATCCCACCTTCTCCCCGTGACCTCTCAGGGCGTGTCCGGTCGAGAACCCGTCAATCTCTGCCTCAAACACGACTCCCCGAATGCACGAATCCCACCTTCTCCCCATGACCTCTCAGGCCGTGTCCAGTCGAGAACCCATCAATCTCTGCCTCAAAGGCTGCACGAATCCCACCTTCTCCCCGTGACCTCTCAGGCCGTGTCCAGTCGAGAACCCATCAATCTCTGCCTCAAACACGCCTCCACGGCTGCACGAAACCCGGCCTTCTCCCCGTGACCTCTCAGGCAGTGTCCAGTCGAGAACCCGTCAATCTCTGCCTCAAACACGTCTCCACGGCTGCACGAATCCCACCTTCTCCCCGTGACCTCTCAGGCCGTGTCCGGTCGACAACCCGTCAATCTCTGCCTCAAACACGTCTCCACGAACCCCAGCTTCTCCCCGTGACCTCTCAGGCCGTGTCCGGTCGAGAACCCGTCAATCTCTGCCTCAAACACGTCTCCACGGCTGCACGAATCCCACCTTCTCCCCGTGACCTCTCAGGCCGTGTCCAGTCGAGAACCCGTCAATCTCTGCCTCAAACACGTCTCCACGAATCCCACCTTCTCCCCGTGACCTCTCAGGGCGTGTCCGGTCGAGAACCCGTCAATCTCTGCCTCAAACACGACTCCCCGGCTGCACGAATCCCACCTTCTCCCCATGACCTCTCAGGCCGTGTCCAGTCGAGAACCCATCAATCTCTGCCTCAAAGGCTGCACGAATCCCACCTTCTCCCCGTGACCGCTCAGGCCGTGTCCAGTCGAGAACCCATCAATCTCTGCCTCAAACACGCCTCCACGGCTGCACGAAACCCGGCCTTCTCCCCGTGACCTCTCAGGCAGTGTCCAGTCGAGAACCCGTCAATCTCTGCCTCAAACACGTCTCCACGAATCCCACCTTCTCCCCGTGACCTCTCAGGCCGTGTCCGGTCGAGAACCCGTCAATCTCTGCCTCAAACACGTCTCCACGAATCCCACCTTCTCCCCGTGACCTCTCAGGCCGTGTCCAGTCGAGAACCCGTCAATCTCTGCCTCAAACACGTCTCCACGGCTGCACGAATCCCACCTTCTCCCCGTGACTTCTCAGGCCGTGTCCGGTCGAGAACCCGTCAATCTCTGCCTCAAACACGCCTCCACGAATCCCACCTTCTCCCCGTGACCTCTCAGGCCGTGTCCAGTCGAGAACCCGTCAATCTCTGCCTCAAACACGTCTCCACGGCTGCACGAATCCCACCTTCTCCCCGTGACCTCTCAGGGCGTATCCGGTCGAGAACCCGTCAATCTCTGCCTCAAACACGACTCCGCGGCTGCACGAATCCCACCTTCTCCCCGTGACCTCTCAGGCCGTGTCCAGTCGAGAACCCGTCAACCTCTGCCTCAAACACGTCTCCACGAATCCCACCTTCTCCCCGTGACCTCTCAGGCCGTGTCCGGTCGAGAACCCATCAGTCTCTGCCTCAAACACGTCCCCACGAATCCCACCTTCTCCCTGTGACCTCTCAGGCCGTGTCGGGTCGAGAACCCGTCAATCTCTGCCTCAAACACGCCTCCACGAATCCCACCTTCTCCCCGTGACCTCTCAGGCCGTGTCCGGTCGAGAACCCGTCAATCTCTGCCTCAAACACGTCTCCACGTCTGCACGAATCCCGGCCTTCTTCCCGTGACCTTTCAGGCCGAGTCCAGTCGAGAACCCGTCAATCTCTGCCTCAAACACGTCTCCACGAATCCCACCTTCTCCCCGTGACCTCTCAGGCCGTGTCCGGTCGACAACCCGTCAATCTCTGCCTCAAACGTCTCCACGAATCCCACCTTCTCCCCGTGACCTCTCAGGCCGTGTCCAGTCGAGAACCCGTCAATCTCTGCCTCAAACACGTCTCCAAGACTGCACGAATCCCGGCCTTCTCCCCGTGACCTCTCAGGCCGTGTCCGGTCGAGAACCCGTCAATCTCTGCCTCAAACACGTCTCCACGAATCCCACCTTCTCCCCGTGACCTCTCAGGCCGTGTCCAGTCGAGAACCCGTCAATCTCTGCCTCAAACACGTCTCCACGAATCCCACCTTCTCCCCGTGACCTCTCAGGCTGTGTCCAGTCGAGAACCCGTCAATCTCTGCCTCAAACACGACTCCACGGCTGCACGAATCCCAGCCTTCTCCCCGTGACCTCTCAGGCTGTGTCCGGTTGAGAACCCGTCAATCTCTGCCTCAAACACGTCTCCACGAATCCCACCTTCTCCCCGTGACCTCTCAGGCCGTGACCGGTCGAGAACCCATCAATCTCTGCCTCAAACACGACTCCACGTCTCCACGAATCCCGGCCTTCTCCCCGTGACCTCTCGGGCCGTGTCCGGTCGAGAACCCATCAATCTCTGCCTCAAATACGACTCCACGAATCCCACCTTCTCCCCGTGACCTCTCAGGCCGTGTCCGGTCGACAACCCGTCAATCTCTGCCTCAAACGTCTCCACGAATCCCACCTTCTCCCCGTGACCTCTCAGGCCGTGTCCAGTCGAGAACCCGTCAATCTCTGCCTCAAACACGTCTCCAAGACTGCACGAATCCCGGCCTTCTCCCCGTGACCTCTCAGGCCGTGTCCGGTCGAGAACCCGTCAATCTCTGCCTCAAACACGTCTCCACGAATCCCACCTTCTCCCCGTGACCTCTCAGGCCGTGTCCAGTCGAGAACCCGTCAATCTCTGCCTCAAACACGACTCCACGAATCCCACCTTCTCCCCGTGACCTCTCAGGCCGTGTCCAGTCGAGAACCCGTCAATCTCTGCCTCAAACACGTGTCCACGAATCGCACCTTCTCCCCGTGACCTCTCAGGCCGTGTCCAGTCGAGAACCCGTCAGTCTCTGCCTCAAACACGCCTCCACGAATCCCACCTTCTCCCCGTGACCTCTCAGGCCGTGTCCAGTCGAGAACCCATCAATCTCTGCCTCAAACACGTCTCCACGTCTGCACGAATCCCACCTTCTCCCCGTGACCTCTCAGGCCGTGTCGGGTCGAGAACCCGTCAATCTCTGCCTCAAACACGTCCCCACGGCTGCACGAAACCCGGCCTTCTCCCCGTGACCTCTCAGGCCATGTCCGGTCGAGAACCCGTCAATCTCTGCCTCAAACACGTCCCCACGGCTGCACGAATCCCACCTTCTCCCCGTGACCTCTCAGGCCGTGTCCAGTCGAGAACCCGCCAATCTCTGCCTCAAACACGTCTCCACGAATCCCACCTTCTCCCCGTGACCTCTCAGGCCGTGTCGGGTCGAGAACCCGTCAATCTCTGCCTCAAACACGTCTCCACGTCTGCACGAATCCCGGCCTTCTCCCCCGTGAACTTTCAGGCCGTGTCCGGTCGAGAACCCGTCAATCTCTGCCTCAAACACGTCTCCACGGCTGCACGAATCCCACCTTCTCCTCGTGACCTCTCAGGCCGTGTCCAGTCGAGAACCCGTCAATCTCTGCCTCAAACACGTCTCCACGTCTGCACGAATCCCGGCCTTCTCCCCCGTGACCTTTCAGGCCGTGTCCAGTCGAGAACCCATCAATCTCTGCCTCAAACACGTCTCCACGGCTGCACGAATCCCACCTTCTCCTCGTGACCTCTCAGGCCGTGTCCGGTCGAGAACCCGTCAATCTCTGCCTCAAACACGTCTCCACGTATGCACGAATCCCGGCCTTCTCCCCGTGACCTCTCAGGCCGTGTCCGGTCGAGAACCCGTCAATCTCTGCCTCAAACACGTCTCCACGGCTGCACGAATCCCACCTTCTCCTCGTGACCTCTCAGGCCGTGTCCAGTCGAGAACCCGTCAATCTCTGCCTCAAACACGTCTCCACGTCTGCACGAATCCCGGCCTTCTCCCCGTGACCTCTCAGGCCGTGTCCGGTCGAGAACCCGTCAATCTCTGCCTCAAACACGTCTCCACGAATCCCACCTTCTCCCCGTGACCTCTCAGGCCGTGTCCAGTCGAGAACCCGTCAATCTCTGCCTCAAACACGCCTCCACGGCTGCACGAATCCCACCTTCTCCCCGTGACCTCTCAGGCCGTGTCCAGTCGAGAACCCGTCAATCTCTGCCTCAAACAGTCTCCACGAATCCCACCTTCTCCCCGTGACCTCTCAGGCCGTGTCCGGTCAAGAACCCATCAGTCTCTGCCTCAAACACGCCTCCACGAATCCCACCTTCTCCCCGTGACCTCTCAGGCCGTGTCCAGTCGAGAACCCGTCAATTTCTGCCTCAAACACGTCTCCACGAATCCCACCTTCTCCCCGTGACCTCTCAGGCCGTGTCCAGTCGAGAACCCGTCAGTCTCTGCCTCAAACACGTCCCCACGGCTGCACGAATCCCACCTTCTCCCCGTGACCTCTCAGGCCGTGTCCGGTCGAGAACCCGTCAATCTCTGCCTCAAACACGTCTCCACGAATCCCGGCCTTCTCCCCGTGACCTCTCAGGCCATGTCCGGTCGAGAACCCGTCAATCTCTGCCTCAAACACGTCCCCACGGCTGCACGAATCCCACCTTCTCCCCGTGACCTCTCAGGCCATGTCCGGTCGAGAACCCGTCAATCTCTGCCTCAAACACGACTCCACGTCTCCACGAATCCCACCTTCTCCTCGTGACCTCTCAGGCCGTCCAGTCGAGAACCCGTCAATCTCTGCCTCAAACACGACTCCACGAATCCCACCTTCTCCTCGTGACTTCTCAGGCCGTGTCCGGTCGAGAACCCATCAATCTCTGCCTCAAACACGACTCCACGCCTCCACGAATCCCACCTTCTCCTCGTGAACTCTCAGGCCGTGTCCAGTCGAGAACCCGTCAATCTCTGCCTCAAACACGTCTCCACGTCTGCACGAATCCCGGCCTTCTCCCCCGTGACCTTTCAGGCCGTGTCCGGTCGAGAACCCGTCAATCTCTGCCTCAAACACGTCTCCACGGCTGCACGAATCCCACCTTCTCCTCGTGACCTCTCAGGCCGTGTCCAGTCTAGAACCCGTCAATCTCTGCCTCAAACACGTCTCCACGTCTGCACGAATCCCGGCCTTCTCCCCCGTGACCTTTCAGGCCGTGTCCAGTCTAGAACCCATCAATCTCTGCCTCAAACACGTCTCCACGGCTGCACGAATCCCACCTTCTCCTCGTGACCTCTCAGGCCGTGTCCAGTCGAGAACCCGTCAATCTCTGCCTCAAACACGTCTCCACGAATCCCGGACTTCTCCCCGTGACCTCTCAGGCCGTGTCCGGTCGAGAACCCGTCAATCTCTGCCTCAAACACGTCTCCACGGCTGCACGAATCCCACCTTCTCCTCGTGACCTCTCAGGCCGTGTCCAGTCGAGAACCCGTCAATCTCTGCCTCAAACACGTCTCCACGTCTGCACGAATCCCGGCCTTCTCCCCGTGACCTCTCAGGCCGTGTCCGGTCGAGAACCCGTCAATCTCTGCCTCAAACACGTCTCCACGAATCCCACCTTCTCCCCGTGACCTCTCAGGCCGTGTCCAGTCGAGAACCCGTCAATCTCTGCCTCAAACACGCCTCCACGGCTGCACGAATCCCACCTTCTCCCCGTGACCTCTCAGGCCGTGTCCAGTCGAGAACCCGTCAATCTCTGCCTCATACACGTCTCCACGAATCCCACCTTCTCCCCGTGACCTTTCAGGCCGTGTCCGGTCAAGAACCCATCAATCTCTGCCTCAAACACGACTCCACGAATCCCACCTTCTCCCCGTGACCTCTCAGGCCGTGTCCGGTCAAGAACCCATCAATCTCTGCCTCAAACACGACTCCACGAATCCCACCTTCTCCCCGTGACCTCTCAGGCCGTGTCCAGTCGAGAACCCGTCAGTCTCTGCCTCAAACACGCCTCCACGAATCCCACCTTCTCCCCGTGACCTCTCAGGCCGTGTCCAGTCGAGAACCCGTCAATCTCTGCCTCAAACACGTCTCCACGAATCCCACCTTCTCCCCGTGACCTCTCAGGCCGTGTCCAGTCGAGAACCCGTCAGTCTCTGCCTCAAACACGTCTCCACGAATCCCACCTTCTCCCCGTGACCTCTCAGGCCGTGTCCAGTCGAGAACCCGTCAGTCTCTGCCTCAAACACGTCTCCACGTCTGCACGAATCCCGGCCTTCTCCCCCGTGACCTCTCAGGCCGTGTCCGGTCGAGAACCCGTCAATCTCTGCCTCAAACACGACTCCACGTCTGCACGAATCCCGGCCTTCTCCCCCGTGACCTCTCAGGCCGTGTCCGGTCGAGAACCCATCAATCTCTGCCTCAAACACGACTCCACGTCTGCACGAATCCCGGCCTTCTCCCCCGTGACCTTTCAGGCCGTGTTCAGTCGAGAACCCGTCAATCTCTGCCTCAAACACGACTCCACGTCTGCACGAATCCCGGCCTTCTCCCCGTGACCTCTCAGGCCGTGTTCAGTCGAGAACCCGTCAGTCTCTGCCTCAAACACGCCTCCACGGACACAGATTCCACAAATTCGCCACCCTTTGGCTGAAGAAATTTCTCTGCGTCTCTGTTTTGAAAGGTGCACCCCGCTATCCTGAGGCCGTGCCCTCTCGTCCTAGACTCCCCCACCAGGGGAAACATCCTTTCCACATCTAACCTGCTCTATCTAGGCCTTTCAACGTTCAAAAGTGCCTCCCATCCTTGTGAATTCCAGCGAGTACAGACCCAGAGCTATCAAACGTTCCTCCTATGATAACCCTTTCATTGCTGGAATCATCCCCGTGAACCTCCTCTGGACCCTCTCCGACACCAAGACGAGGGGCCAACACCGTTCACGACACTCGAGGTGAGGCCTGACCAGTGCCTCAGCGTCACATCCCCGCTCTCGTACCCTAGGCCTCTCGCAATGAACGCTAACGTGGCATTTGCCTTCCTCGCCACCGACTCGACCTCCACACTCACCCTCACGGTGTTCTGCACGACGACACCCCAGACCCTCGGCGTCTCAGATTGTTGGATTTTCCCCGTCAGAAAATAGTCCGCACACTTATTTCAACTACCAAAGTGCATATCGGCCTCCACCACCGTTCCCGGCAGCACATCCCACACACTCACCACTCTCCGAGTAAAAAACTTACCCCTGACATCTCCTCTGTACCTACCCCCCAGCACCTCAAACCCGTGTCCTCTTGTGGCAACTATTTCAGCCCCGGGGAAAAGCCTCTGACTATCCACACGATCAATGTCTCTCATCATCCTTTAAACCTCACCCCGTCTCACCCCACCGCCATCGTTTCCCATGGGGGAATAGAGTGTCCACCCGATCAGCGCTGGTCAAAGAACCCTCCCACGTGTTTGCCATTTCAGCCCCGGGGATAAAGTCTCTGACTATCCACACGATCAATGCCTCTCATCATCTTGTACACCTCTATCAGGTCACCTCTCATCCTCCGTCGCTCCGAGGAGAAAAGGCCGAGTTCACTCAACCTATTCTCATAAGGCATGCTCCCCAATCCAGGTAACGTAGTTGTCAATCTCCTCTGCACCCTTTCTATGGGTTCCACGTCCTTCCTGTAGTGAGGCGACCAGAACTGAGCACAGTACTCCAAGTGGGGTCTGACCAGGGTCCTATAGAGCTGCAACATTACCTCTCGGCTCCTAAACTCAGTCCCAACGTTGATGAAGGCCAATGCACCGCACGTCCTTTTAACAACACAGTCAACCTGCGCAGCTGCTTTGAGTGTCCTATGGACTCGGACCCCAAGATCCCTCTGATCCTCCACACAGCCAAGAGTCTTACCACTAATACTATATTCTGTCTTCAAATTTGACCGACCAAAATGAACCACTTCACACTTATCAGGTGACCAGAAAAGGGCACAGATAGAGTGGATGTGGAGAGGATGTTTCCTGTAGTGGGGGAGTCTAGGACCAGAGGACACAGATAGAGTGGATGTGGAGAGGACGTTTCCTGTAGTGGGGGAACCTAGGACCAGAGGACACAGAGTGAGTGGATGTGGAGAAGATGTTTCCTGTAGTGGGGGAGTCTAGGACCAGGGGACACAGATAGAGTGGATGTGGAGAGGATGTTTCCTGTAGTGGAGGAGTCTAGGACCAGAGGACACAGATAGAGTGGATGTGGAGAGGATGGTTCCTTTAGTGGAGGAGTCTAGGACCAGTGGACACAGATAGAGTGGATATGGAGAGGATGTTTCCTGTAGTGGGGGAGTCTAGGACCAGAGGACACAGATAGAGTGGATGTCGAGAGGATGTTTCCTATAGTGGGGGAGTCTAGGACCAGGGGACACAGATAGAGGGGATGAGGAGAGGATGTTCCCTGTAGTGGGGGAGTCTAGGACCAGAGGACACAGATAGAGTGGATGTGGAGAGGATGTTTCCTGTAGTGGGGGAGTCTAGGACCAGAGGACACAGATAGAGTGGATGTCGAGAGGATGTTTCCTGTCGTGGGGGGGGAGTCTAGGACCAGAGGACACAGATAGAGTGGATGTGGAGAGGATGTTTCCTGTAGTGGGGGTGTCTAGTACCAGAGGACACAGATAGAGTGGATGTGGAGAGGATGTTTCCTGCAGTGGGGGAGTCTAGGACCAGAGGACACAGATAGAGTGGATGTGGAGAAGACGTTTCCTATAGTGGGGGAGTCTAGTACCAGAGGACACAGATAGAGTGGATGTGGAGAGGATGTTTGCTGTAGTGGGGTGTCTAGGACCAGAGGACACAGACAGAGTGGATGTGGAGAGGATGTTTCCTATAGTGGGGGAGTCTAGGACCGGAGGACACAGATAGAGTGGATGTGGTGAGGATGTTTCCTATAGTGGGGTAGTCTAGGACCAGAGGACACAGATAGAGTGGATGTGGTGAGGATGTTTCCTGTAGTGGGAGAGTCTAGGACCAGAGGACACAGATAGAGGGGATGAGGAGAGGATGTTCCCTGTAGTGGGGGAGTCTAGGATCAGAGGACACAGATAGAGTGGATGTGGAGAGGATGTTTCCTGTAGTGGGGGAGTCTAGGATCAGAGGACACAGATAGAGGGGATGAGGAGAGGATGTTCCCTGTAGTGGGGGAGTCTAGGATCAGAGGACACAGATAGAGTGGATGTGGAGAGGATGTTTCCTGTAGTGGGGGAGTCCAGGACCAGAGGACACAGATAGAGTGGATGTGGAGAGGATGTTTCCTATAGTGGGGGAGTCTAGGATCAGAGGACACAGATAGAGTGGATGTGGAGAGGATGTTTTCTGTAGTGGGGGAGTCTAGGACCAGAGGACACAGATAGAGTGGATGTGGAGAGGATGTTTCCTATAGTGGGGGAGTCTAGGATCAGAGGACACAGATAGAGTGGATGTGGAGAGGATGTTTCCTGTAGTGGGGGAGTCTAGGACCAGAGGACACAGATAGAGGGGATGAGGAGAGGATGTTCCCTGTAGTGGGGGAGTCTAGGAGCAGAGGACACAGATAGAGTGGATGTGGAGAGGATGTTTCCTGTAGTGGGGGAGTCTGGGACCAGAGGTGCTGGCGCTCATTAATCGGGGACAGGGGTGGTTTGAGGCCAGGAAACGCGAGGTAACATTACAGGTCTGGATAGTAGACGCTCTCCCTCCCGTCTGCCTGTCCCTCTCCCGCCTCAATGCCCCTTTACCCGCCCTCACCGCGACTCCGCACCTATCTGCCCAGCTCTCTATCCCTCCCAACCCCCATTTGTGTCTCCCCCACCTCTCTCCACCCTTATTCCCCCCTCCCACTCTGTCCCTCTCTCTCACCCCACACCTCTCTCTCTCTCTGCCCTTTCTCTCAACCACACCCCGACACAACCCACTCCTCCCCATCCATCTCACCACCACGACTTCCCTCTCGACTCACTGGCCGCACCTCAACCCTCTCATTCTCCCCCTCTTTCCCCCACTCAATCTCCTCCCTCCCCTCCAACCCTATCCCCCTCTTCCTCCTCCCTCTCGGTCCCTACCTCTCTCTCTCCTATCACAGTTCCTACACCTCTCTCTCGGTCCCTACACTGCTCTCCCTCCCTCTCGATCCCTATCCCCCTCTCCCTCCTCCCTCTTGGTCCCCATCACTCTCTCTCTCCTATCACTCAGTTCCTACACCTCCCTCTCTGTCCCTAAACTGCTCTCTCTCCTCCCTCTCGGTCCCCACCCCTCTCTCCCCCTCCTCCCTCTCAGTCCCTACCCCTCTCTCTCCCACCTCCCTCTCGGTCCCTACCCCTCTCTCTCCCCCCTCCCACTCTGTCCCTCTCGCTCCCCCTCTCTCCACACCCCTCTCTCTCCCTCCTCCCTCTCAGTCCCTACCCCTCTCTCTCCCTCCTCCCTCTCGGTCCGCACCCCTCTCTCTCCCCCCTCCCTCTCGGTCCCCACCCCTCTCTCTCCCTCCTCCCACTCGGTCCCTCTCGCTCCTTCTCTCTCACTCCACACCCCTCTCTCTCCCTCCTCCCTCTCAGTCCCTACCCCACTCTCTCCCTCCTCTCTCTCAGTCCTATGCACTCTCACTCCTCGCACTCGGTCCCTACCCCTCTCTCCCCTCCCTCTCGTTCCTTGACCCCACTCTCTCCCTCTCAATCCTACGCACTCTCACCCCACGCACTCGGTCCCTACCCCTCTCTCCCCTCCCTCTCGTTCCTTGACACCACTCTCTCCCTCTCAATCCTACGCACTCTCACTCCACGCACTCGGTCCCTACCCCTCTCTCCCCTCCCTCTCGTTCCTTGACACCACTCTCTCCCTCTCAATCCTACGCACTCTCACTCCACGCACTCGGTCCCTACCCCTCTCTCCCCTCCCTCTCGTTCCTTGACCCCACTCTCTCCCTCTCAATCCTACGCACTCTCACCCCACGCACTCGGTCCCTACCCCTCTCTCCCCTCCCTCTCGTTCCTTGACACCCCTCTCTCTGCTCCCTCTCTGAACCCTGACCCCCTTCTCCCCCCTCCCTCTCGGTCCCTACCACTCTTCCCTCTCCTCCCTCTCAGCCCCTTCCCTGCTCCCTCCCCCCTCCCTCTCTCACCCGCTCCCCCACCCCGCACGAAAGCACACCCACATGGAAAGGGGACCGCCTTTTATTCACCGCATCTTCCCGATGCGGTTGAACGCCCACCGCAGGTATTTGATGCGCTTGTCCAGCAGGTGCTTGTCGTGCTCGAACATGCGCGGTCCCACCATCGTCCGCTTCCGCAGGCAGCGCTGCAGTTCGTTCCCCTTCCAGCCCCGGAGCCAGCTCGGGCCCCGGATCAGGGCCCGGGGGTGCACCTTGAAATCGCCTGTGGGAAAGGGAGGAGAAGGGGGTGGGGGGGCAAGAGATCGACTGTAAATAACCGGGAGACGGGAACTGTGCACGGTGCTCCCAGTGTGTGTGGGTCTGACCCGGGGGGATACGGAGATGAGAACTGTGCACGGTGCTCCCGGTGTGTGGGTCTGACCCAGGGGATACGGAGACGGGAACTGTGCACGGTGCTCCCGGTGTGTGTGGGTCTGACCCGGGGGGATACGGAGACGAGAACTGTGCACGGTGCTCCCGGTGTGTGTGGGTCTGACCCGGGGGGATACGGAGATGAGAACTGTGCACGGTGCTCCCGGTGTGTGGGTCTGACCCAGGGGATACGGAGACGGGAACTGTGCACGGTGCTCCCGGTGTGTGTGGGTCTGACCCGGGGGGATACGGAGACGGGAACTGTGCACGGTGCTCCCGGTGTGTGGGTCTGACCCGGGGGGATACGGAGACGGGAACAGTGCACGGTGCTCCCGGTGTGTGTGGGTCTGACCCAGGGGGATACGGAGACGGGAACTGTGCACGGTGCTCCTGGTGTGTGTGGGTCTGACCCGGGGGGATACGGAGACGGGAACTGTGCACGGTGCTCCCGGTGTGTGTGGGTCTGACCCGGGGGGATACGGAGACGGGAACTGTGCACGGTGCTCCCGGTGTGTGTGGGTCTGACCCAGGGGGATACGGAGACGGGAACTGTGCACGGTGCTCCTGGTGTGTGTGGGTCTGACCCGGGGGGATACGGAGACGGGAACAGTGCACGGTGCTCCCGGTGTGTGTGGGTCTGACCCAGGGGGATACGGAGACGGGAACTGTGCACGGTGCTCCTGGTGTGTGTGGGTCTGACCCGGGGGGATACGGAGACGGGAACTGTGCACGGTGCTCCCGGTGTGTGTGGGTCTGACCCGGGGGGATACGGAGACGGGAACTGTGCACGGTGCTCCCGGTGTGTGGGTCTGACCCGGGGGGATACGGAGACGGGAACAGTGCACGGTGCTCCCGGTGTGTGTCGGTCTGACCCAGGGGGATACGGAGACGGGAACTGTGCACGGTGCTCCCGGTGTGTGTGAGTCTGACCCAGGGGGATACGGAGACGGGAACTGTGCACGGTGCTCCCGGTGTGTGTGGGTCTGACCCAGGGGGATACGGAGAAGGGAACTGTGCACGGTGCTCCCGGTGTGTGTGGGTCTGACCCGGGGGGATACGGAGATGGGAACTGTGCACGGTGCTCCCGGTGTGTGTGGGTCTGACCCAGGGGGGGATACGGAGACGGGAACTGTGCACGGTGCTCCCGGTGTGTGTGGGTCTGACCTGGGGGGGATACGGAGACGGGAACTGTGCACGGTGCTCCCGGTGTGTGTGGGTCTGACCCGGGGGGATACGGAGACGGGAACTGTGCACGGTGCTCCCGGTGTGTGGGTCTGACCCGGGGGGATACGGAGACGGGAACTGTGCACGGTGCTCCCGGTGTGTGTGGGTCTGACCCGGGGGGATACGGAGACGGGAACTGTGCACGGTGCTCCCGGTGTGTGTGGGTCTGACCCGGGGGGATACGGAAACTGGAACTGTGCACGGTGCTCCCGGTCTGTGGGTCTGACCCAGGGGGGGATACGGAGACGGGAACTGTGCACGGTGCTCCCGGTGTGTGTGGGTCTGACCCAGGGGGGGATACGGAGACGGGAACTGTGCACGGTGCTCCCGGTGTGTGTGGGTCTGACCCGGGGGGGATACGGAGACGGGAACTGTGCACGGTGCTCCCGGTGTGTGTGGGTCTGACCCGGGGGGGATACGGAGACGGGAACTGTGCACGGTGCTCCCGGTGTGTGTGGGTCTGACCCGGGGGGGATACGGAGACGGGAACTGTGCACGGTGCTCCCGGTCTGTGTGGGTCTGACCTGGGGGGGATACGGAGACGGGAACTGTGCACGGTGCTCCCGGTGTGTGTGGGTCTAACCCGGGGGGATACGGAGACGGGAACTGTGCACGGTGCTCCCGGTGTGTGTGGGTCTGACCCGGGTGGATACGGAGATGGGAACTGTACACGGTCCTCCCAGTGTGTGAGGGTCTGACCCAGGGGGGGATACGGAGACGGGAACTGTGCACGGTGCTCCCGGTGTGTGTGGGTCTGACCCGGGGGGATACGGAGATGGGAACTGTGCACGGTGCTCCCGGTGTGTGTGGGTCTGACCCGGGGGATACGGAGACGGGAACTGTGCACGGTGCTCCCGGTGTGTGTGGGTCTGACCCGGGGGGATACGGAGACGGGAACTGTGCACGGTGCTCCCGGTGTGTGTGGGTCTGACCCGGGGGGATACGGAGACGGGAAGTGTGCACGGTCCTCCCGGTGTGTGTGGGTCTGACCCAGGGGGGATACGGAGACGGGAACTGTGCACGGTGCTCCCGGTGTGTGTGGGTCTGACCCGGGGGGATACGGAGACGGGAACTGTGCACGGTGCTCCCGGTGTGTGTGGGTCTGACCCGGGGGGATACGGAGACGGGAACTGTGCACGGTGCTCCCGGTGTGTGTGGGTCTGACCAAGGGGGATACGGAGACAGGAACTGTGCACGGTGCTCCCGGTGTGTGTGGGTCTGACCCGGGGGGATACGGAGACGGGAACTGTGCACGGTGCTCCCGGTGTGTGGGTCTGACCCGGGGGGATACGGAGACGGGAACTGTGCACTGTGCTCCCGGTGTGTGTGGGTCTGACCCGGGGGGGTGGATATGGAGACGGGAACTGTGCACGGTGTTCCCGGTGTTTGGGTCTGACCCGGGGGGATACGGAGACGGGAAATGTGCACGGTGCTCCCGGTGTGTGTGGGTCTGACCCAGGGGGATACGGAGACGGGAACTGTGCACGGTGCTCCCGGTGTGTGTGGGTCTGATCCGGGGGGGGGGATACGGAGACGGGAACTGTGCACGGTGCTCCCGGTGTGTGTGGGTCTGACCCAGGGGGGATACGGAGACGGGAACTGTGCACGGTGCTCCCGGTGTGTGTGGGTCTGACCCGGGGGGATACGGAGACGGGAACTGTGCACTGTGCTCCCGGTGTGTGTGGGTCTGACCCAGGGGGATACGGAGACGGGAACTGTGCACGGTGCTCCCGGTGTGTGTGGGTCTGACCCGGGGGGGGGGGATACGGAGACGGGAAGTGTGCACAGTGCTCCCGGTGTGTGTGGGTCTGACCCAGGGGGATACGGAGACGGGAACTGTGCACGGTGCTCCCGGTGTGTGTGGGTCTGACCCGGGGGGATACGGAGACGGGAACTGTGCACGGTGCTCCCGGTGTGTGTGGGTCTGACCCAGGGGGATACGGAGACGGGAAATGTGCACGGTGGTCCCGGTGTGTGTGGGTCTGACCCGGGGGGATACGGAGACGGGAACTGTGCACGGTTCCCTGTGTGTGAGGGTCTGACCCTGGGGGATACGGAGACGGGAACTGTGCACGGTGCTCCTGGTGTGTGTGGGTCTGACCAGGGGGGATACGGAGACGGGAACTGTGCAGGGTGCTCCCGGTGTGTGTGGGTCTGACCCAGGGGGGATACGGAGACGGGAACTGTGCACGGTGTTCCCTGTGTGTGTGGGTCTGACCCGGGGGGATACGGAGATGGGAACTGTGCACGGTGCTCCTGGTGTGTGTGGGTCTGACCCGGGGGGATACGGAGACGGGAACTGTGCACGGTGCTCCCGGTGTGTGTGGGTCTGACCCAGGGTGGATACGGAGACGGGAACTGTGCACGGTGCTCCCGGTGTGTGTGGGTCAGACCCAGGGGGGGATACGGAGACGGGAACTGTGCACGGTGCTCCCGGTGTGTGTGGGTCTGACCCGGGGGGGATACGGAGACGCGAACTGTGCACGGTGCTCCCGGTGTGTGTGGGTCTGACCCGGGGGGATAAGGAGACGGGAACTGTGCACGGTGCTCCCGGTTGTGTGTGGGTCTAATCCGGGGGGATACGGAGACGGGAACTGTGCACGGTGCTCCAGGTGTGTGTGGGTCTGACCCAGGGGATACGGAGACGGGAACTGTGCACTGTGCTCCCGGTGTGTGTGGGTCTGACCCGGGGGAGGGGGATACGGAGACGGGAACTGTGCACGGTGCTCCCGGTCTGTGGGTCTGACCCAGGGGAGATACGGAGACGGGAACTGTGCACGGTGCTCCCGGTGTATGTGGGTCTGACCCGGGGGGAATACGGAGATGGGAACCGTGCACGGTGCTCCCGGTGTGTGTGGCTCTGACCCGGGGGGATACGGAGACGGGAACTGTGCACGGTGCTCCCGGTGTGTGTGGGTCTGACCCGGGGGGATACGGAGACGGGAACTGTGCACGGTGCTCCCGGTGTGTGTGAGTCTGACCCGGGGGGAGACGGAGACGGGAACTGTGCACGGTGCTCCCGGTGTGTGTGGGTCTGACCCGGGGGATACGGAGACGGGAACTGTGCACGGTTCTCCCGGTGTGTGTGGGTCTGACCCGGGGGGATACGGAGACGGGAACTGTGCACGGTGCTCCCGGTGTGTGTGGGTCTGACCCAGGGGGTATACGGAGACGGGAACTGTGCACGGTGCTCCCGGTGTGTGTGGGTCTGACCCGGGGGGGATACGGAGACGAGAACTGTGCACGGTGCTCCTGGTGTGTGTGGGTATGACCCAGGGGGGGATACGGAGACGAGAACTGTGCACGGTGCTCCCGGTGTGTGTGGGTCTGACCCGGGGGGGATACGGAGACGAGAACTGTGCACGGTGCTCCCGGTGTGTGTGGGTATGACCCAGGGGGGGATACGGAGACGAGAACTGTGCACGGTGCTCCTGGTGTGTGTGGGTCTGACCCGGGGGGGATACGGAGACGGGAACTGTGCACGGTGTTCCCGATGTGTGTGGGTCTGACCCAGGGGGGGATACGGAGACGGGAACTGTGCGCGGTGCTCCCGGTGTGTGTGGGGCTGACCCGGGGGGATACGGAGACGGGAACTGTGCACGGTGCTCCCGGTGTGTGTGGGTCTGACCCAGGGGGGATAAAGAGACGGGAACTGTGCACGGTGCTCCTGGTGTGTGTGCATCTGACCCGGGGGGCGGGGGGGGGGGGGATACGGAGACGGGAACTGTGCACGGTGCTCCCGGTGTGTGTGGGTCTGACCCAGGGGGGATACGGAGAAGGGAACTGTGCACGGTGCTCCCGGTCTGTGTGGGTCTGACCCGGGGGGGATACGGATGCGGGAACTGTGCACGGTGCTCCCGGTGTGTGTGGGTCTGACCCAGGGGGGATACGGAGACGGGAACTGTGCACGGTGCTCCCGGTGTGTGTGGGTCTGACCCGGGGGGGGGGATATGGAGACGGGAACTGTGCACGGTGCTCCCGGTGTGTGTGGGTCTGACCCGGGGGGATACGGAGACGGGAACTGTGCACGGTGCTCCCGGTGTGTGTGGGTCTGAACCCGGGGGAGACGGAGACGGGAACTGTGCACGGTGCTCCCGGTGTGTGTGGGTCTGACCCTGGGGGATACGGAGACAGGAACTGTGCACGGTGCTCCCGGTGTGTGTGGGTTTGACCCGGGGGGGGGATACGGAGACGGGAACTGTGCACGGTGCTCCCGGTGTGTGTGCGTCTGACCCGGGGGGATACGGAGACTGGAACTGTGCATGGTGCTCCCGGTGTGTGTGTGTCTGACCCGGGGGGGATACGGAGACGGGAACTGTGCACGGTGCTCCCGGTGTGTGTGGGTCTGACCCGGGGGGATACGGAGACTGGAACTGTGCATGGTGCTCCCGGTGTGTGTGGGTCTGACCCGGGGGGATACGGAGACGGGAACTGTGCACGGTGCTCCCGGTGTGTGTGGGTCTGACCCGGGGGGATACGGAGACTGGAACTGTGCATGGTGCTCCCGGTGTGTGTGGGTCTGACCCGGGGGGATACGGAGACGGGAACTGTGCACGGTGCTCCCGGTGTGTGTGGGTCTGACCCGGGGGGATATGGAGACGGGAACTGTGCACGGTGCTCCCGGTGTGTGTGGGTCTGACCCAGGGGGGGATACGGAGACGGGAACTGTGCACGGTGCTCCCGGTGTGTGTGGGTCTGACCCAGGGGGGGATACGGAGACGGGAACTGTGCACGGTGCTCCCGGTGTGTGTGGGTCTGACCCGGGGGGGATACGGAGACGGGAACTGTGCACGGTGCTCCCGGTGTGTGTGGGTCTGACCCGGGGGGGATACGGAGACGGGAACTGTGCACGGTGCTCCCGGTGTGTGTGGGTCTGACCCGGGTGGATACGGAGATGGGAACTGTACACGGTCCTCCCAGTGTGTGAGGGTCTGACCCAGGGGGGGATACGGAGACGGGAACTGTGCACGGTGCTCCCGGTGTGTGTGGGTCTGACCCGGGGGGATACGGAGATGGGAACTGTGCACGGTGCTCCCGGTGTGTGTGGGTCTGACCCGGGGGATACGGAGACGGGAACTGTGCACGGTGCTCCCGGTGTGTGTGGGTCTGACCCGGGGGGATAAAGAGACGGGAACTGTGCACGGTGCTCCTGGTGTGTGTGGGTCTGACCCAGGGGGGATACGGAGAAGGGAACTGTGCACGGTGCTCCCGGTCTGTGTGGGTCTGACCCGGGGGGGATACGGATGCGGGAACTGTGCACGGTGCTCCCGGTGTGTGTGGGTCTGACCCAGGGGGGATACGGAGAAGGGAACTGTGCACGGTGCTCCCGGTCTGTGTGGGTCTGACCCGGGGGGGATACGGATGCGGGAACTGTGCACGGTGCTCCCGGTGTGTGTGGGTCTGACCCAGGGGGGATACGGAGACGGGAACTGTGCACGGTGCTCCCGGTGTGTGTGGGTCTGACCCGGGGGGGGGGATATGGAGACGGGAACTGTGCACGGTGCTCCCGGTGTGTGTGGGTCTGACCCGGGGGGATACGGAGACGGGAACTGTGCACGGTGCTCCCGGTGTGTGTGGGTCTGAACCCGGGGGAGACGGAGACGGGAACTGTGCACGGTGCTCCCGGTGTGTGTGGGTCTGACCCTGGGGGATACGGAGACAGGAACTGTGCACGGTGCTCCCGGTGTGTGTGGGTTTGACCCGGGGGGGGGATACGGAGACGGGAACTGTGCACGGTGCTCCCGGTGTGTGTGCGTCTGACCCGGGGGGATACGGAGACTGGAACTGTGCATGGTGCTCCCGGTGTGTGTGGGTCTGACCCGGGGGGATACGGAGACGGGAACTGTGCACGGTGCTCCCGGTGTGTGTGGGTCTGACCCGGGGGGATACGGAAACTGGAACTGTGCACGGTGCTCCTGGTGTGTGTGGGTCTGACCCAGGGGGGGATACGGAGACGGGAACTGTGCACGGTGCTCCCGGTGTGTGTGGGTCTGACCCGGGGGGGATACGGAGACGGGAACTGTGCACGGTGCTCCCGGTGTGTGTGGGTCTGACCCGGGGGGGATACGGAGACGGGAACTGTGCACGGTGCTCCCGGTGTGTGTGGGTCTGACCCGGGGGGGATACGGAGACGGGAACTGTGCACGGTGCTCCCGGTGTGTGTGGGTCTGACCCGGGGGGGATACGGAGACGGGAACTGTGCACGGTGCTCCCGGTGTGTGTGGGTCTGACCTGGGGGGGATACGGAGACGGGAACTGTGCACGGTGCTCCCGGTGTGTGTGGGTCTGACCCGGGGGGATACGGAGACGGGAACTGTGCACGGTGCTCCCGGTGTGTGTGGGTCTAACCCGGGGGGATACGGAGACGGGAACTGTGCACGGTGCTCCCGGTGTGTGTGGGTCTGACCCGGGTGGATACGGAGATGGGAACTGTACACGGTCCTCCCAGTGTGTGAGGGTCTGACCCAGGGGGGGATACGGAGACGGGAACTGTGCACGGTGCTCCCGGTGTGTGTGGGTCTGACCCGGGGGGATACGGAGATGGGAACTGTGCACGGTGCTCCCGGTGTGTGTGGGTCTGACCCGGGGGATACGGAGACGGGAACTGTGCACGGTGCTCCCGGTGTGTGTGGGTCTGACCCGGGGGGATACGGAGACGGGAACTGTGCACGGTGCTCCCGGTGTGTGTGGGTCTGACCCGGGGGGATACGGAGACGGGAAGTGTGCACGGTCCTCCCGGTGTGTGTGGGTCTGACCCAGGGGGGATACGGAGACGGGAACTGTGCACGGTGCTCCCGGTGTGTGTGGGTCTGACCCGGGGGGATACGGAGACGGGAACTGTGCACGGTCCTCCCGGTGTGTGTGGGTCTGACCCGGGGGGGATACGGAGACGGGAACTGTGCACGGTGCTCCCGGTGTGTGTGGGTCTGACCCGGGGGGATACGGAGACGGGAACTGTGCACGGTCCTCCCGGTGTGTGTGGGTCTGACCCGGGGGGGATACGGAGACGGGAACTGTGCACGGTGCTCCCGGTGTGTGTGGGTCTGATCCGGGGGGGGGGATACGGAGACGGGAACTGTGCACGGTGCTCCCGGTGTGTGTGAGTCTGACCCGGGGGGAGACGGAGACGGGAACTGTGCACGGTCCTCCCGGTGTATGTGGGTCTGACCCAGGGGGATACGGAGACGGGAACTGTGCACGGTGCTCCCGGTGTGTGTGGGTCTGATCCGGGGGGGGGGATACGGAGACGGGAACTGTGCACGGTGCTCCCGGTGTGTGTGGGTCTGACCCAGGGGGGATACGGAGACGGGAACTGTGCACGGTGCTCCCGGTGTGTGTGGGTCTGACCCGGGGGGATACGGAGACGGGAACTGTGCACTGTGCTCCCGGTGTGTGTGGGTCTGACCCAGGGGGATACGGAGACGGGAACTGTGCACGGTGCTCCCGGTGTGTGTGGGTCTGACCCGGGGGGATATGGAGACTGGAACTGTGCACGGTGCTCCCGGTGTGTGTGGGTCTGACCCGGGGGGGGGGATACGGAGACGGGAAGTGTGCACGGTGCTCCCGGTGTGTGTGGGTCTGACCCGGGGGGGATACGGAGACGGGAACTGTGCACGGTGCTCCCGGTGTGTGTGGGTCTGCCCCGGGGGGATACGGAGACGGGAACTGTGCACGGTGCTCCCAGTGTGTGTGGGTCTGACCCGGGGGGATACGGAGACGGGAACTGTGCACGGTCCTCCCGGTGTGTGTGGGTCTGACCCGGGGGGGATACGGAGACGGGAACTGTGCACGGTGCTCCCGGTGTGTGTGGGTCTGACCCGGGGGGATACGGAGACGGGAACTGTGCACTGTGCTCCCGGTGTGTGTGGGTCTGACCCAGGGGGATACGGAGACGGGAAATGTGCACGGTGGTCCCGGTGTGTGTGGGTCTGACCCGGGGGGATACGGAGACGGGAACTGTGCACGGAGTTCCCTGTGTGTGAGGGTCTGACCCTGGGGGATACGGAGACGGGAACCGTGCACGGTGCTCCCGGTGTGTGTGGGTCTGACCCTGGGGGATACGGAGACGGGAACCGTGCACAGTGCTCCCGGTGTGTGTGGGTCTGACCCGGGGGGATACGGAGACGGGAACTGTGCACGGTGCTCCTGGTGTGTGTGGGTCTGACCAGGGGGGATACGGAGACGGGAACTGTGCAGGGTGCTCCCGGTGTGTGTGGGTCTGACCCAGGGGGGATACGGAGACGGGAACTGTGCACGGTGCTCCCGGTGTGTGTGGGTCTGACCCGGGGGGGATACGGAGACGCGAACTGTGCACGGTGCTCCCGGTGTGTGTGGGTCTGACCCGGGGGGATACGGAGACGGGAACTGTGCACGGTGCTCCCGGTGTGTGTGGGTCTGATCCGGGGGGATACGGAGACGGGAACTGTGCACGGTGCTCCAGGTGTGTGTGGGTCTGACCCAGGGGATACGGAGACGGGAACTGTGCACTGTGCTCCCGGTGTGTGTGGGTCTGACCCGGGGGAGGGGGATACGGAGACGGGAACTGTGCACGGTGCTCCCGGTCTGTGGGTCTGACCCAGGGGAGATACGGAGACGGGAACTGTGCACGGTGCTCCCGGTGTATGTGGGTCTGACCCGGGGGGAATACGGAGATGGGAACCGTGCACGGTGCTCCCGGTGTGTGTGGCTCTGACCCGGGGGGATACGGAGACGGGAACTGTGCACGGTGCTCCCGGTGTGTGTGGGTCTGACCCGGGGGGATACGGAGACGGGAACTGTGCACGGAGTTCCCTGTGTGTGAGGGTCTGACCCTGGGGGATACGGAGACGGGAACCGTGCACGGTGCTCCCGGTGTGTGTGGGTCTGACCCTGGGGGATACGGAGACGGGAACCGTGCACAGTGCTCCCGGTGTGTGTGGGTCTGACCCGGGGGGATACGGAGACGGGAACTGTGCACGGTGCTCCTGGTGTGTGTGGGTCTGACCAGGGGGGATACGGAGACGGGAACTGTGCAGGGTGCTCCCGGTGTGTGTGGGTCTGACCCAGGGGGGATACGGAGACGGGAACTGTGCACGGTGCTCCCGGTGTGTGTGGGTCTGACCCGGGGGGGATACGGAGACGCGAACTGTGCACGGTGCTCCCGGTGTGTGTGGGTCTGACCCGGGGGGATACGGAGACGGGAACTGTGCACGGTGCTCCCGGTGTGTGTGGGTCTGATCCGGGGGGATACGGAGACGGGAACTGTGCACGGTGCTCCAGGTGTGTGTGGGTCTGACCCAGGGGATACGGAGACGGGAACTGTGCACTGTGCTCCCGGTGTGTGTGGGTCTGACCCGGGGGAGGGGGATACGGAGACGGGAACTGTGCACGGTGCTCCCGGTCTGTGGGTCTGACCCAGGGGAGATACGGAGACGGGAACTGTGCACGGTGCTCCCGGTGTATGTGGGTCTGACCCGGGGGGAATACGGAGATGGGAACCGTGCACGGTGCTCCCGGTGTGTGTGGCTCTGACCCGGGGGGATACGGAGACGGGAACTGTGCACGGTGCTCCCGGTGTGTGTGGGTCTGACCCGGGGGGATACGGAGACGGGAACTGTGCACGGTGCTCCCGGTGTGTGTGAGTCTGACCCGGGGGGAGACGGAGACGGGAACTGTGCACGGTCCTCCCGGTGTATGTGGGTCTGACCCGGGGGGATACGGAGACGGGAACTGTGCACGGTGCTCCCGGTGTGTGTGGGTCTGACCCGGGGGGATACGGAGACGGGAACTGTGCACGGTGCTCCCGGTGTGTGTGGGTCTGACCCGGGGGGATACGGAGACGGGAACTGTGCACGGTGCTCCCGGTGTGTGTGGGTCTGACCCGGGGGGGATACGGAGACGAGAACTGTGCACGGTGCTCCTGGTGTGTGTGGGTCTGACCCAGGGGGGATACGGAGACGGGAACTGTGCACGGTGCTCCCGGTGTGTGTGGGTCTGAACCCGGGGGAGACGGAGACGGGAACTGTGCACGGTGCTCCCGGTGTGTGTGGGTCTGACCCTGGGGGATACGGAGACAGGAACTGTGCACGGTGCTCCCGGTGTGTGTGGGTTTGACCCGGGGGGGGGATACGGAGACGGGAACTGTGCACGGTGCTCCCGGTGTGTGTGCGTCTGACCCGGGGGGATACGGAGACTGGAACTGTGCATGGTGCTCCCGGTGTGTGTGGGTCTGACCCGGGGGGATACGGAGACGGGAACTGTGCACGGTGCTCCCGGTGTGTGTGGGTCTGACCCGGGGGGGATACGGAGACGAGAACTGTGCACGGTGCTCCCGGTGTGTGTGGGTATGACCCAGGGGGGGATAAGGAGACGAGAACTGTGCACGGTGCTCCTGGTGTGTGTGGGTCTGACCCGGGGGGGATACGGAGACGGGAACTGTGCACGGTGTTCCCGATGTGTGTGGGTCTGACCCAGGGGGGGATACGGAGACGGGAACTGTGCGCGGTGCTCCCGGTGTGTGTGGGTCTGACCCGGGGGGATACGGAGACGGGAACTGTGCACGGTGCTCCCGGTGTGTGTGGGTCTGACCCGGGGGGATACGGAGACTGGAACTGTGCACGGTGCTCCCGGTGTGTGTGGGTCTGACCCGGGGGGATACGGAGACGGGAACTGTGCACGGTGCTCCCGGTGTGTGTGGGTCTGACCCAGGGGGGATAAAGAGACGGGAACTGTGCACGGTGCTCCTGGTGGGTGTGCATCTGACCCGGGGGGCGGGGGGGGGGGGATACGGAGACGGGAACTGTGCACGGTGCTCCCGGTGTGTGTGGGTCTGACCCAGGGGGGATACGGAGAAGGGAACTGTGCACGGTGCTCCCGGTCTGTGTGGGTCTGACCCGGGGGGGATACGGATGCGGGAACTGTGCACGGTGCTCCCGGTGTGTGTGGGTCTGACCCAGGGGGGATACGGAGACGGGAACTGTGCACGGTGCTCCCGGTGTGTGTGGGTCTGACCCGGGGGGGGGGATATGGAGACGGGAACTGTGCACGGTGCTCCCGGTGTGTGTGGGTCTGACCCGGGGGGATACGGAGACGGGAACTGTGCACGGTGCTCCCGGTGTGTGTGGGTCTGAACCCGGGGGAGACGGAGACGGGAACTGTGCACGGTGCTCCCGGTGTGTGTGGGTCTGACCCTGGGGGATACGGAGACAGGAACTGTGCACGGTGCTCCCGGTGTGTGTGGGTTTGACCCGGGGGGGGGATACGGAGACGGGAACTGTGCACGGTGCTCCCGGTGTGTGTGGGTCTGACCCGGGGGGGATACGGAGACGAGAACTGTGCACGGTGCTCCTGGTGTGTGTGGGTCTGACCCAGGGGGGATACGGAGACGGGAACTGTGCACGGTGCTCCCGGTGTGTGTGGGTATGACCCAGGGGGGGATACGGAGACGAGAACTGTGCACGGTGCTCCTGGTGTGTGTGGGTCTGACCCGGGGGGGATACGGAGACGGGAACTGTGCACGGTGTTCCCGATGTGTGTGGGTCTGACCCAGGGGGGGATACGGAGACGGGAACTGTGCGCGGTGCTCCCGGTGTGTGTGGGTCTGACCCGGGGGGATACGGAGACGGGAACTGTGCACGGTGCTCCCGGTGTGTGTGGGTCTGACCCAGGGGGGATAAAGAGACGGGAACTGTGCACGGTGCTCCTGGTGTGTGTGCATCTGACCCGGGGGGCGGGGGGGGGGGATACGGAGACGGGAACTGTGCACGGTGCTCCCGGTGTGTGTGGGTCTGACCCGGGGGGGATACGGAGATGGGAACTGTGCATGGTGCTCCCGGTCTGTGTGGGTCTGACCCGGGGGGGATACGGATGCGGGAACTGTGCACGGTGCTCCCGGTGTGTGTGGGTCTGACCCAGGGGGGATACGGAGACGGGAACTGTGCACGGTGCTCCCGGTGTGTGTGGGTCTGACCCGGGGGGGGGGGATATGGAGACGGGAACTGTGCACGGTGCTCCCGGTGTGTGTGGGTCTGACCCGGGGGGATACGGAGACGGGAACTGTGCACGGTGCTCCCGGTGTGTGTGGGTCTGACCCGGGGGGATACGGAGACGGGAACTGTGCACGGTGCTCCCGGTGTGTGTGGGTCTGAACCCGGGGGAGACGGAGACGGGAACTGTGCACGGTGCTCCCGGTGTGTGTGGGTCTGACCCTGGGGGATACGGAGACAGGAACTGTGCACGGTGCTCCCGGTGTGTGTGGGTTTGACCCGGGGGGGGGATACGGAGACGGGAACTGTGCACGGTGCTCCCGGTGTGTGTGCGTCTGACCCGGGGGGATACGGAGACTGGAACTGTGCATGGTGCTCCCGGTGTGTGTGGGTCTGACCCGGGGGGGATACGGAGACGGGAACTGTGCACGGTGCTCCCGGTGTGTGTGGGTCTGACCCGGGGGGATACGGAGACGGGAACTGTGCACGGTGCTCCCGGTGTGTGTGGGTCTGAACCCGGCGGAGACGGAGACGGGAACTGTGCACGGTGCTCCCGGTGTGTGTGGGTCTGAACCCGGGGGAGACGGAGACGGGAACTGTGCACGGTGCTCCCGGTGTGTGTGGGTCTGACCCGGGGGTATACGGAGACGGGAACTGTGCACGTTGCTCCCGGTGTGTGTGGGTCTGACCCGGGGGGATATGGAGACGGGAACTGTGCACGGTGCTCCCGGTGTGTGTGGGTCTGAACCCGGGGGGATACGGAGACGGGAACTGTGCACGGTGCTCCCGGTGTGTGTGGGTCTGACCCGGGGGTATACGGAGACGGGAACTGTGCACGTTGCTCCCGGTGTGTGTGGGTCTGACCCAGGGGGATACGGAGACGGGAACTGTGCACGGTGCTCCCGGTGTGTGTGGGTCTGACCCGGGGGGATACGGAGACGGGAACTGTGCACGGTGCTCCCGGTGTGTGTGGGTCTGACCCGGGGGGATACGGAGACGGGAACTGTACACAATGCTCCCGGTGTGTGTGGGTCTGACCCCGGGGGGATACGGAGACGGGAACTGTACACAGTGCTCCCGGTGTGTGTGGGTCTGACCCCGGGGGGATACGGAGACGGGAACTGTACACAGTGCTCCCGGTGTGTGTGGGTCTGACCCCGGGGGGATATGGAGACGGGAACTGTGCACGGTGCTCCCGGTGTGTGTGGGTCTGACCCCGGGGGGATATGGAGACGGGAACTGTGCACGGTGCTCCCGGTGTGTGTGGGTCTGACCCGGGGGGGATACGGAGACGTGAACTGTGCACTGTGCTCCCGGTGTGTGTGGGTCTGACCCAGGGGGGATACGGAGACGGGAACTGTGCACGGTGCTCCCGGTGTGTGTGGGTCTGACCCGGGGGGATACGGAGACGGGAACTGTGCACGGTGCTCCCTGTGTGTGGGTCTGACCCGGGGGGATATGGAGACGGGAACTGTGCACGGTGCTCCCTGTGTGTGGGTCTGACCCCGGGGGGATACGGAGATGGGAACTGTGCACGGTGCTCCCGGTGTGTGTGGGTCTGACCCGGGGGGATACGGAGACGGGAACTGTGCACGGTGCTCCCGGTGTGTGTGGGTCTGACCCGGGGGGATATGGAGACGGGAACTGTGCACGGTGCTCCCTGTGTGTGGGTCTGACCCCGGGGGGATACGGAGACGGGAACTGTGCACGGTGCTCCTGGTGTGTGTGGGTCTGACCCCGGGGGGATATGGAGACGGGAACTGTGCACGGTGCTCCCGGTGTGTGTGGGTCTGACCCCGGGGGGATATGGAGACGGGAACTGTGCACGGTGCTCCCGGTGTGTGTGGGTCTGACCCGGGGGGGATACGGAGACGGGAACTGTACACGGTGCTCCCGGTGTGTGTGGGTCTGACCCCGGGGGGATACGGAGATGGGAACTGTGCACGGTGCTCCCGGTGTGTGTGGGTCTGACCCGGGGGGATACGGAGACGGGAACTGTGCACGGTGCTCCCGGTGTGTGTGGGTCTGACCCGGGGGGATATGGAGACGGGAACTGTGCACGGTGCTCCCTGTGTGTGGGTCTGACCCCGGGGGGATACGGAGACGGGAACTGTGCACGGTGCTCCCGGTCTTACCAAGAATTCCAATGTTGTCGTACATGCCAAACATAACCCGTTTCTCATTCCAGCGATCAACGACTTTCGGAGACGGGATCGAGTGTGTCCTGATGTATCTAGGAGCCCCTGAGAGGGAGATGTTAATGATTAGTCTCTGTCGACACTCCCCACCATTCGCAGTGTGTGTCTCACTCCAGAATCCTGGTCCCTCCTCGATAATCCCATTGTGGAGGGTTTGGGGGTAGACAGGAAGGGACAGGGGGTGGGGGGGTAGAGGGAAGGGACAGGGAACTCACCGGCAGAGCCAGGGCATCCTGTGTTAAGCAGGGGCCAGAGGGGCCTCACTGTCCCCCAACACCAACGAGCAAAGGAATTCATCCCCGGAACCTGCGTGGAGACGGAGAGTCAGCTTTCACTCCAAACCCTACCTCTCCCCTCCGCACCCCTCCCTCGCCTGGACTCTCCCTCCCCCGTTGTCACTCACCTAACCCTTTCCCATCAGCCCATCCTCTCATTCCCTTTCCCTTGTCCCGGTCCTTCGCTCCCCTCTCTCTGTTTTCTCAATCCCTCTCCCTCTCACTCCACCCCACCCACCCTCCTCCCCCCAGCCTACTTTTTCCCCTCTCCCTTCCTCTATCCTCTCATTCTCCTCCCCCAGACTATTTTCCCCTCTCCCTCTCCTTCTCCTCCCCCAGGCTATTTTCCTCTCTCCCTCTCCTCCCCCAGACTATTTTCCCCTCTCCCTCTCCTTCTCCTCCCCCAGGCTATTTTCCTCTCTCCCTCTCCCTCTCCTTCTCCTCCCCCAGACTATTTTCCCCTCTCCCTCTCCTTCTCCTCCCCCAGACTATTTTCCTCTCTCCCTCTCCCTCTCCTTCCCCAGACTATTTTCCTCTCTCCCTCTCCCTCTCCTTCTCCTCCCCCAGGCTATTTTCCTCTCTCCCTCTCCTCCCCCAGACTATTTTCCCCTCTCCCTCTCCTTCTCCTCCCCCAGGCTATTTTCCTCTCTCCCTCTCCCTCTCCTTCTCCTCCCCCAGACTATTTTCCCCTCTCCCTCTCCTTCTCCTCCCCCAGACTATTTTCCTCTCTCCCTCTCCTTCCCCAGACTATTTTCCCCTCTCCCTCTCCTTCTCCTTCCCCAGACTATTTTCCTCTCTCCCACTCCTTCTCCTCCCCCAGACTATTTTCCCCTCTCCCTCTCCTTCTCCTCCCCCAGACTATTTTCCCCTCTCCCTCTCCTTCTCCTCCCCCAGACTATTTTCCCCTCTCCCTCTCCTTCTCCTCCCCCAGACTATTTTCCTCTCTCCCTCTCCTTCCCCAGACTATTTTCCCCTCTCCCTCTCCTTCTCCTTCCCCAGACTATTTTCCTCTCTCCCACTCCTTCTCCTCCCCCAGACTATTTTCCCCTCTCCTTCTCCTCCCCCAGACTATTTTCCCCTCTCCCTCTCCTTCTCCTTCCCCAGACTATTTTCCTCTCTCCCACTCCTTCTCCTCCCCCAGACTATTTTCCCCTCTCCCTCTCCTTCTCCTCCCCCAGACTATTTTCCCCTCTCCCTCTCCCTCTCCTCCCCCAGACTATTTTCCCCTCTCCCTCTCCTCCCCAGCCTACATTTTCCCATCTCCCTTCCTCTCATCTCCCTCTCCTTTCTCTCTACTTCCTCCGTCTCTCTCATTCTCTCTATTCTCCCGCCCCCCTCCCCTTCTCTTCTCCCTCCTCCCCTCTACTTTTCTGTCTCTTCTCCCTCATTCTCTCTTTGCTCCCCCTATGCGCCTCCTTCGTTTTCTCTCTCCTCCCCTCACCTCACCCCTCTCCGCGGCCCCGGACCTCCCGCACCAGGAACCCGGAAGTCCGCCGAGACCGCGCAGACTCCCTCCGCCGACACCGCCCCCTGCTGGGCGGGGGATCGGGAGGCGGGTCAGACCCACTGCGCAGGCGCGCTCGCCGAGTCGCCGCTCGGACTGACTGCGGCGGCGCGGGCGGAGGCGTGAAATTTAATCTTGCGGACGTCAGCGGTTCTCGGGCCCGTGTCCCGGCTCTGGGACGTGCGGGAGGGAGAGTTCCATTTCTTTTGCGAAATTCAGCTCCGTCCTCCCGTCGTCCGAGTGGGTGCGGGAGGGCGCGATTAAACTAATCTGCAAGATTCCGTGGTTCCCAGCTCTCTGTCCTTTGCTGGAGCGGGTGCGGGAGGGCGCGTTTCAGTTTGTTTGCAAAACACAGCTCATTTAATTCCTTTGCAAAACAAACCACACACACTAAAATAGAGAGGCAATTCCGGCTGTTTGAACACGACAGGAAGGGTGCGAGCACGTACCTTGCCGAAATGCAGAGGCCCTCCAGCAGTTTTAAAATAATTCTGGAGAGGGTGCAGGTTAATTGGCAACGTGCTTTGCAAATTGCGGGGGTCCGTCCCGTCCCTGGAGGGGGCGAGGGAGGGTGCATTTAATTCGCTGAGGAACCCCCACCTCCCGCCGCCATTTACCAGTTCTCCAGTCTTTTTTGAGATTCAAATCACCGGCACATCACAGAATATGCAAGGATATGTTAATGGTTTGGATGGTGGAATTGATAGCTCTGCGGCCAAGCCTGCCGACGCCACCGAGAGAGGCGGAGGGACAGGAAGCAGAGAGGCTTAGAGAGATTAAAAGAATGGGTAAGGAAGTGGCCGATGGAATACTTCCTCTGGCAGCTCCTTCCACAGACGGACCACCCGTATCCCTCTAAACCTTTCCTATCCGTGACCCTGTCCGAGTGTCGTTAATGTCCCTGCCTCGACCACTTCCTCCGGCAGCTCCTTCCACAGACGGACCACCCGTATCCCTCTAAACCTTTCCTATCCGTGTCCCTGTCCGAGTGTCGTTAATGTACCTGCCTCGACCACTTCCTCCGGCAGCTCCTTCCACAGACGGACCACCCGTATCCCCCTAAACCTTTCCTATCCGTGTCCCTGTCCGAGTGTCGTTAATGTACCTGCCTCGACCACTTCCTCCGGTAGCTCCTTCCACAGACGGGCCACCAGTATCCCTCTAAACCTTTCAGATCCGTGTCCCTGAGGCTCCTGTACCTCCTTCCTGATGGTTGAGGGGTGATAACTGTTCCTGAACCTGGCGGTGTGGGTCCTGAGGCTCCTGTCCCTCCTTCCTGATGGCTGAGGGGTGATAACTGTCGCTGAACCTGGTGGTGTGGGTCCTGAGGCTCCTGTACATCCTTCCTGATGGTTGAGGGGGTGATAACTGTCCCTGAACCTGGCGGTGTGGGTCCTGAGGCTCCCGTACCTCCTTCCCGATGGTTGAGGGGTGATAACTGTCCCTGAACCTGGCGGTGTGGGTCCTGAGGCTCCCGTACCTCCTTCCTGATGGTTGAGGGGTGATAACTGTCCCTGAACCTGGCGGTGTGGGTCCTGAGGCTCCTGTACCTCCTTCCTGATGGTTGAGGGGTGATAACTGTCCCTGAACCTGGTGGTGTGGGTCCTGAGGCTCCTGTACCTCCTTCCTGATGGTTGAGGGGTGATAACTGTCCCTGAACCTGGTGGTGTGGGTCCTGAGGCTCCCGTACCTCCTTCCTGATGGTTGAGGGGGTGATAACTGTCTCTGAACCTGGTGGTGTGGGTCCTGAGGCTCCCGTACCTCCTTCCTGATGGTTGAGGGGTGATAACTGTTCCTGAACCTGGCGGTGTGGGTCCCGAGGCTCCTGTACCTGCTTCCTGATGGTTGAGGGGTGATAACTGTTCCTGAACCTGGTGGTGTGGGTCCCGAGGCTCCTGTACCTGCTTCCTGATGGTTGAGGGGTGATAACTGTCCCTGAACCTGGTGGTGTGGGTCCTGAGCCTCTGTACCTCCTTCCTGATGGTTGAGAGGGTGATAACTGTCCCTGAACCTGGTGGTGTGGGTCCTGAGGCTCCTGTACCTCCTTCCTGATGGTTGAGGGGTGATAACTGTTCCTGAACCTGGTGGTGTGGGTCCCGAGGCTCCTGTACCTGCTTCCTGATGGTTGAGGGGTGATAACTGTCCCTGAACCTGGTGGTGTGGGTCCTGAGCCTCTGTACCTCCTTCCTGATGGTTGAGAGGGTGATAACTGTCCCTGAACCTGGTGGTGTGGGTCCTGAGGCTCCTGTACCTCCTTCCTGATGGTTGAGGGGTATTAACTGTCTCTGAACCTGGTGGTGTGGGTCCTGAGGCTCGTGTACCTCCTTCCTGATGGTTGAGGGGTGATAACTGTCCCTGAACTTGGTGGTGTGGGCCCTCAGGCTCCTGTACCTCCTTCCTGATGGTTGAGGGGTGATAACTGTCCCTGAACCTGATGGTGTGGGTCCTGAGGCTCCTGTACCTCCTTCCTGATGGTTGAGGGGGTGATAACTGTCCCTGAACCTGGCGGTGTGGGTCCTGAGGCTCCCGTACCTCCTTCCTGATGGTTGAGGGGTGATAACTGTCCCTGAACCTGGCGGTGTGGGTCCTGAGGCTCCCGTACCTCCTTCCTGATGGTTGAGGGGTGATAACTGTCCCTGAACCTGGTGGTGTGGGTCCTGAGGCTCCCGTACCTCCTTCCTGATGGTTGAGGGGTGATAACTGTCCCTGAACCTGGTGGTGTGGGTCCTGAGGCTCCCGTACCTCCTTCCTGATGGTTGAGGGGGTGATAACTGTCTCTGAAACTGGTGGTGTGGGTCCTGAGGCTCCCGTACCTCCTTCCTGATGGTTGAGGGGTGATAACTGTCCCTGAACTTGGTGGTGTGGGCCCTCAGGCTCCTGTACCTCCTTCCTGATGGTTGAGAGGGTGATAACTGTCCCTGAACCTGGTGGTGTGGGTCCTGAGGCTCCTGTACCTCCTTGCTGATGGTTGAGGGGTGATAACTGTCCCTGAACCTGGTGGTGTGGGTCCTGAGCCTCTGTACCTCCTTCCTGATGGTTGAGAGGGTGATAACTGTCCCTGAACCTGGTGGTGTGGGTCCTGAGGCTCCTGTACCTCCTTCCTGATGGTTGAGGGGTGATAACTGTCTCTGAACCTGGTGGTGTGGGTCCTGAGGCTCCCGTACCTCCTTCCTGATGGTTGAGGGGTGATAACTGTCCCTGAACCTGGTGGTGTGGGTCCTGAGGCTCCCGTACCTCCTTCCTGATGGTTGAGGGGTGATAACTGTTCCTGAACCTGGTGGTGTGGGTCCTGAGGCTCCCGTACCTCCTTCCTGATGGTTGAGGGGGTGATAACTGTCTCTGAACCTGGTGGTGTGGGTCCTGAGGCTCCCGTACCTCCTTCCTGATGGTTGAGGGGTGATAACTGTCCCTGAACCTGGTGGTGTGGGTCCTGTACCCCCTTCCTGATGGTTGAGGGCTGATAACTGTTCCTGAACCTGGCGGTGTGGGTCCCGAGGCTCCTGTACCTGCTTCCTGATGGTTGAGGGGTGATAACTGTCCCTGAACCTGGTGGTGTGGGTCCTGAGGCTCCTGTACCTCCTTCCCGATGGTTGAGGGGTGATAACTGTTCCTGAACCTGGTGGTGTGGGTCCTGAGGCTCCCGTACCTCCTTCCTGATGGTTGAGGGGTGATAACTGTTCCTGAACCTGGTGGTGTGGGTCCTGAGGCTCCCGTACCTCCTTCCTGATGGTTGAGGGGGTGATAACTGTCTCTGAACCTGGTGGTGTGGGTCCTGAGGCTCCCGTACCTCCTTCCTGATGGTTGAGGGGTGATAACTGTCCCTGAACCTGGTGGTGTGGGTCCTGTACCCCCTTCCTGATGGTTGAGGGGTGATAACTGTTCCTGAACCTGGCGGTGTGGGTCCCGAGGCTCCTGTACCTGCTTCCTGATGGTTGAGGGGTGATAACTGTCCCTGAACCTGGTGGTGTGGGTCCCGAGGCTCCTGTACCTCCTTCCCGATGGTTGAGGGGTGATAACTGTTCCTGAACCTGGTGGTGTGAGTCCTGAGGCTCCCGTACCTCCTTCCTGATGGTTGAGGGGTGATAACTGTCCCTGAACCTGGTGGTGTGGGTCCTGAGGCTCCCGTACCTCCTTCCTGATGGTTGAGGGGGTGATAACTGTCTCTGAACCTGGTGGTGTGGGTCCTGAGGCTCCCGTACCTCCTTCCTGATGGTTGAGGGGGTGATAACTGTCTCTGAACCTGGTGGTGTGGGTCCTGAGGCTCCCGTACCTCCTTCCTGATGGTTGAGGGGTGATAACTGTCCCTGAACTTGGTGGTGTGGGCCCTCAGGCTCCTGTACCTCCTTCCTGATGGTTGAGGGGTGATAACTGTCTCTGAACCTGGTGGTGTGGGTCCTGAGGCTCCTGTACCTCCTTCCTGATGGTTGAGGGGTGATAACTGTCCCTGAACCTGGTGGTGTGGGTCCTGAGGCTCCTGTACCTCCTTCCCGATGGTTGAGGGGTTATAACTGTTCCTGAACCTGGTGGTGTGGGTCCTGAGGCTCCTATACCTCCTTCCCAGCAGCGAGAGGAGAGCATGGCCTGTGCAGTGGGGGTCCCTGATGATGGATGCTGCTTTCCTGCGACTGCGCTCCCTGTCGGTGTCTTCTGTGGTGACTTTTCCTGTGAGGGGGCAGGCTGGCGTCCACCAATTCCGCAGGCCTTTTCCGTCCCTGGGCATTGGTACTCCCATGCCAGGCTGAGATGCCAGCAGTCAGGAGACTCCCCCTCTGCACAAGTTGAGGTTTGGCCAAGTTTTTCCTGAACCTGTGCAAACTTTGAAGGATGCAAGCTGGGCCCAGATCCTCTGAAACGCTCATGGGGAACGTGGAGATCTGCAGCACATCACAGGCCCTTCGGCCCACAATGTTGTGCCGATCATGTATCCTACTCTAGAAACCGCCTAGAATTTCCCAACCGCACAACCCTCTATTTTTCTGAGCTCCACGTACCTATTTAAGACTCTCTGAAAAGACCCCATCGTATCCGCCTCCACCACCATCACCGGTAGCCCATTCCACACACTCACTACTGAGTAAAAGACTTACCCCCGACATCTCCTCTCTTCCTACTCCCCAGCGCCTTAAACCTGTGGCAACCATTTCAGCCCCGGGGACAAAGCCTCTGACTATCCACACGATCAATGCCTCTCATCATCCTGTACACCTCTGTCAGGTCACCTCTCGTCCTCCGTCGCTCCGAGGAGAAAAGGCCGAGTTCACTCAACCTATTCTCAGAAGATATGCTCCCCAATCCAGGCAACATCCTTGTAAATCTCCTCTGCACCCTTTCTATGGCTTCCACATCCTTCCTGTAGTGAGGCGACCAGAACTGAGCACAGGACTCCAAGAGTGGTCTGACCAGGGTCCTAAATAACCATATAACAATTACAGCACGGAAACAGGCCATCTCGGCCCTTCTAGTCCGTGCCGAACGCTTACTCTCACCTAGTCCCACCTACCCGCACTCAGCCCATAACCCTCCATTCCTTTCCTGTCCATATACCTGTCCAATTTTACTTTAAATGACAATACCGAACCTGCCTCTACCACTTCTACTGGAAGCTCGTTCCACACAGCTACCACTCTCTGAGTAAAGGAGTTCCCCCTCGTGTTACCTCTAAACTTTTGCCCCCAACTCTCAACTCATGTCCTCTTGTTTGACTCTCAATGGAAAAAGCCTATCCATGTCAACTCTATCTATCCCCCTCATAATTTTAAATACCTCTATCAAGCCCCCCCCCAACCTTCTACGCTCCAAAGAATAAAGACCTAACTTGTTCAACCTTTCTCTGTAACTTAGGTGCTGAAACCCAGGTAAGATTCTAGTAAATCTCCTCTGTACTCTCTCTATTTTGTTGACATCTTTCCTATAATTCGGTGACCAGAACTGTACACAATACTCCAAATTCGGCCTCACCAATGCCTTATACAATTTTAACATTACATCCCAACTCCTATACTCAATGCTCTGATTTATAAAGGCCAGCATACCAAAAGCTTTCTTCACCACCCTATCCACACGAGATTCCACCTTCAGGGAACTATGCACCGTTATTATTATTATAAGATAACCCATACCTATCTGGGTTGAACTCCATCTGCCACTTCTCAGCCCAGTTCTGCATCCTACCGATGTCCTCTGGGAAAAGGTTTCTCCTCATCTCCGTCCGAAATCTTCTCCCCCGAACCTTGAGGTAACGTCCCCTCATTCTGGTCTCACTTACCAATGGCAACAACTTTCCTACTTCTATGTAGGCATATCCAACGTATAATCTTCCGCCACCTCCTACGTGATCCCACATCTTCCCCTCCCCCCCAACTCTCGGCTTTCTGCAGGGATCGCTCCCTACGCGACTCCCTTGCCCATTCATCCCCCCCATCCCTCCCCACCGACCTCCCTCCGGGCACTCATCCCTGCAAACAGAAGAAGTGCTACACCTGCCCCCACACTTCTTCCCTCACCACCATCCCAGGCCCCAGACAGTCCTGTCAGGTGAGGCACCACTTCACCTGCGAGTCAACTGGGGTGACATACTGTTTCCGGTGCTCCCGATGCGGCCATTTATACATTGGGGAGACCCGCCGCAGACTGGGAGACCGTTTCGCCAAACACCGGCTCAGTCCTCCAGCAGTGGCGGGATCTTCCTGTGGCCACACACTTCAATTCCACAGACCACCCCCACTCCGACATGTCTGTCCATGGCCTCCTCGACCGTCAGGTAGGAGGCTACCTGCCGGCATGTACATTCAACTCACGGACCTCCATTGATACCCCTGCCCCCCCTACCACATCCCTATCTATAATTTCAGTCCGGTTCTGTTTCTCTTCCCCCCCCCCTCACTACAATCTCCCCCCACCCCTACCTTTCTTTCTCTTTTATTTCTCATAATTCTCCACCTTCCCCCTAGCCCATCAGTTCCCAGCTCTCTACTTTATCCCTTCCCCCACTTCTTATCCCCCCCTCGACCATCCCATGTAACTTCACTCCTGATGGAGGGTTTCGGACCGAAAAGTCGTCACTACCTCCTCCCACAGATGCTGCCTGGCCTGCTGAATTCTGCCAGCATTCTGTGTTTTTATTTATTTCCTACTTCTATCTTATCTTTCTCTTTCAAAATGTTGTATGTTTCTATAAGATTCCCTCTCATTCTTCTGAATTCCAGAGAGTATAGTCCCAGGTGACTCGATCGCTGCTCGTAGGTTAACCCCTTCATCGCTGGAATCAGCCTGGTGACCCCTCTGCACCACCTCCAAAGCCAATATATCCTTCCTCAGGTAAGACCAGAACAGCACGCAGTACTCCGGGTGCGGCCTCTCCAGTACCCTGTACAGTTGCAGGGTGACCTCCCTGCTCTTGAATTCAGCCCCTCTAGCAATGAAGGCCGACAACCCACTTGCCTTCTTAATAACCTGCTGCACCAGCAAGCCAACTTTTTGCGATTCACGCACAAGCACTCCCAAGTCCCTCTGCACACCAGCAAGCTGCAATCTTTCACAATTTAAATAATAACCTGCTCTTCCATTTCCCCTTCCAGATTGGATGGTCTCATATTTACCAACGTTGTATTCCATCTGCCAGACCATGACCCACGCTTTTAACCTATCTATATCCCTCTGCAGACTCTCCACAACCTCGGTGCAATTTGCTTCTCCACTCAGTCTAGTGTCACCAGCAAATGTTGCTGCGCTACACTCAGTCCCCTCTTCCAGATCATCAATGTAAATGGTAAACAGCTGCATGCCCAGCACCAACCCTGATGGCATCCCACTCACCACTGACTGCCAACCGGAGAAACACCCATTTATACCAACTCCCGGCCTTCTATTGGTTAACCAATCCACTAGCCATGCCAATACACTTCCTCCAACTCCATGCATCCGTATCATAAGTCTCTTGTGCGGCACCTTATCGAATGCCTTCTGGAAATCCAAGTATACAACATCCACCTGCTCCCCTCTCTCCACTGCACTCATTATGTCATCAAAGAACTCCAGTAAGTTTGCCAAACAGGACCTGCCCTTTCTGAATCCATGGAACCCCTTCTTTCTAAACGTTTCGCTAATTCTTTTTCAATGACAGCTTCAGGCATTTTCCCGACTGCAGATGTTAAACTAACTGGCCTTTAGTTGCCCATCTTTTGCCTACATCATTTTTTTTTTTAAAGTGGCATGACATTTGCTGTCTTCTAATCTGCCGGGACCTCTTCCCATCTTCGGAAGTTCTCTGATGACTCTGCCATAGTTGGATGCATCAGCAAGGGAGATGAGGCTGAGGACAGGAAGACGGTGGGAAACTTTGTCACATGGTGTGAGCAGAATCATCTGCAGCTTAATGTGAAAAAGACTGAGGAGGGCTAAGGCACCGGTGACCCCTGTTCCCATCCAAGGGGTCAGTGTGGACATGGTGGAGGATTACAAATACCTGGGGATACGAATGAACAATAAACTGGACTGGTCAAAGAACACTGAGGCTGTCTACAAGAAGGGTCAGAGCCGTCTCTATTTCCTGAGGAGACTGAGGTCCTTTAACATCTGCCGGACGATGCTGAGGATGTTCTACGATGCTGTGGTGGCCAGTGCTATCATGTTTGCTGTTGTGTGCTGGGGCAGCAGGCTGAGGGTAGCAGACACCCACAGAATCAACAAACTCATTCGTGAGGCCAGTGATGTTGTGGGGGTGGAACTGGACTCTCTGACGGTGGTGTCTGAAAAGAGGATGCTGTCCAAGTTGCACGCCATCTTGGACAATGTCTCCCATCCACTCCATAATGTACTGGTTAGGCACAGGAGTACATTCAGCCAGAGACTCATTCCACCGAGATGTAACACAGAGCGTCACAGGAAGTCATTCCTGCCTGTGGCCATCAAACATTACAACTCCTCCCTCGGAGTGTCAGACACCCTGAGCCAATCGGCTGGTCCTGGACTTATTTCCACTTGGCATAACTTACCTATGATCATTTAATTATTTATAGTTTTACATTGCTATATTTCTACCCTATTCATAGTTGGTGCGACTGTAACGAAACCCAATTTCCCCTCAGGGTCAATAAAGTACGTCTGTCTGTCTAGAGTCTGGAACCTTTTGGTAAGCGATTACCAGCATGTCTGCTGTAACCTCCGCCATTTCCCTCAGCACCCTGGGATGCATCCCATCAGGACCAGGGGACTTACCTACCTTCAGGCCCTTGAGTTTGCCCATCACTGTCTCTTTAGCGACAAGAGTTTTTAATCGAGCTCCTCAGCTCCCACTTCGTCCATAACATCCTTCTCTGGCATACTGGTCGCCTCCGTCACCGTGAAGACCGACACAGAATAGTCGTCCAATGCCTCGGCCAGTTCCTTATCGCCCAATGTCAATTTCTCCTCCTCATCTTTCAAGGGACCTACTGTCACCACCCGCTTCCGCTTCTAAACTATTACAAAAACTTTTGCTATCTGTTTTTATATTTTGTGCCAGTTTATTTTCATACTTCCCTTTTCTTATTTCTTGTTTAGTTCTCCGTCGCTTCTTAAAGTTTTCCCCATCCTCCGGTCTCCCACTGCTCTCTGCGACTTTGAACGCACCAGCTTTTAATTTGAGGCTATCTTTGATTTCCTTGGTTACCCAAGCCCGGCCCTCCCCAGCCTTACTGTCCGTACTTTGGAATATGGAATCGGTGTGGGACACCGAGGGATTGAAAGCTCCTGACCCTCTCCACCTCCGATTTCCTCCCCGCAGTCAACAATCATCTCCTTGGTCTTGCAAAGGGTTGGAGCGAGGGAGTGTTTCAGCTACCGCGCGGCCTAGAGGCAATAGGTATGTGTTAAGCGAGTAGATCAGAAGAGGGTATGCACTCAGCCTTGCGGCGATCGTGGAGAATTCTGGGTGAAAACTTTGCCCCCCCAGTCCCTACTAAATCTCTTCCCCCCCCCCCCAATCAACTTAAACCTGTGCCCTCTGGTCCTCGATTCCCCGACCCTGTGGAAAAAGACTGTGTACGTTCACCCTATCTGTGCCCCCCCATGGTTTTATACCCCTCTGCAAGCTCACCCCTACACTCCAGGGAATAAAGTCCCGACCTCCCTCCGTAACTCAGTCCCTTGAGTCCTAGAAACAACCTCGTAAATCTCCCTCCGCACTCTTTCCAGCTCCGCGGCATCTTTCCCTCAGCAGGGCGACTGAAACCGAACACCGCACTCCAAGCGCGGCCTCACCGACGTCTCGTACAACTGGGACGTGACACCCCGACTCCCGTACTCAGTGTCCCGACTGACGAAGGTCAGCGTGTCGAACGCCCACTTCACCGTCCTGTCTACCCGTGACTCCACTTTCAGGGAACCGTGTCCCTGTACCCCTAGGTCCCTCTGTTTCACAACACTCCCCGGGGTCCCGGTCTACCCGTGACTCCACTTTCAGGGAACCGTGTCCCTGTACCCCTGGGTCTCTCTGTTCCACAACACTCCCCAGGGTCCCCGTCTACCCGTGACTCCACTTTCAGGGAATGTGTCCCTGTACCCCTGGGTCCCTCTGTTCCACAACACTCCCCGGGGTCCCCGTCTACCCGTGACTCCACTTTCAGGGAATGTGTCCCTGTACCCCTGGGTCCCTCTGTTCCACAACACTCCCCGGGGTCCCCGTCTACCCGTGACTCCACCTTCAGGGAACTGTGTCCCTGTACCCCTGGGTCCCTCTGTTCCACAACACTCCCCTGGGTCCCCGTCTACCCGTGACTCCACTTTCAGGGAACCGTGTCCCTGTACCCCTGGGTCCCTCTGTTCCACAACACTCCCCGGGGTCCCGGTCTACCCGTGACTCCACTTTCAGGGAACCGTGTCCCTGTACCCCTGGGTCCCTCTGTTCCACAACACTCCCCGGAGTCCCCATCTACCCGTGACTCCACTTTCAGGGAACCGTGTCCCTGTACCCCTGGGTCCCTCTGTTCCACAACACTCCCCGGGGTCCCCGTCTACCCGTGACTCCACTTTCAGGGAACCGTGTCCCTGTATCCCTGGGTCCCTCTGTTCCACAACACTCCCCGGGGTCCCCGTCTACCCGTGACTCCACTTTCAGGGAACCGTGTCCCTGTACCCCTGGGTCCCTCTGTTCCACAACACTCCCCGGGGTCCCCGTCTACCTGTGACTCTACTTTCAGGGAACCGTGTCCCTGTACCCCTGGGTCCCTCTGTTCCACAACACTCCCCGGGGTCCCCGTCTACCTGTGACTCCACTTTCAGGGAACCGTGTCCCCGTACCCCTGGGTCCCTCTGTTCTACAACACTCCCCAGGGTCCCTGTCTACCCGTGACTCCACTTTCAGGGAACTGTGTCCCTGTACCCCTGGGCCCTCTGTTCTACAACACTCCCCAGGGTCCCTGTCTACCCGTGACTCCACTTTCAGGGAACTGTGTCCCTGTACCCCTGGGCCCTCTGTTCTACAACACTCCCCAGGGTCCCTGTCTACCCGTGACTCCACTTTCAGGGAACTGTGTCCCTGTACCCCTGGGTCCCTCTGTTCTACAACACTCCCCGGGGTCCCCATCTACCCGTGACTCCACTTTCAGGGAACCGTGTCCCTGTACCCCTGGGTCCCTCTGTTCTACAGCACTCCCCAGGGTCCCTGGCTACACGTGACTCCACTTTCAGGGAACTGTGTCCCTGTACCCCTGGGTCCCTCTATCCTACCACACACCCCACCAGTCATGCAGTGTGCCTGCCCTCGTACACCGAGGTCCCCATCCCTCCACACTCCCCACTGATCACGGTGTGTGTCCTACCTTCATACACCGAGGTCCCCCTGTCCCTCGACACTCCCCACCATTCACGGTGTGTGTCCTACCCTCTTACACCGAGGTCCCTCTGTCCCTCGACACTCCCCACCGTTCACGGTGTGTGTCCGACCCTCGTACACCGAGGTCCCCCTGTCCCTCGACACTCCCCATCATTTACGGTGTGTCCCCTACCCTCGTACACCGAGGTCCCTCTGTGCCTCGACACTCCCCACTGTTCACGGTGCGTGTCCTACCCTTGTAAAGCGAGGTCCCTCTGTCCCTCGACACCCTCCACTGTTCACGGTGTGTCCCCTACCCTCGTACACCGAGGTCCCCCTGTCCCTCGACACTCCCCACTGTTCACGGTGCGTGTCCTACCCTCGTACACCGAGGTCACCCTGTCCCTCGACACTCCCCACCGTTAATGGTGTGTGTCCGACCCCTCGTACACCGAGGTCCCCCTGTCCCTCGACACTCCCCACCGTTTACGGTGTGTGTCCTACCCTCGTACACCGAGGTCCCTCTGTCCCTCGACACTCCCCACTGTTCACGGTGCGTGTCCTACCCTTGTAAAGCGAGGTCCCTCTGTCCCTCGACACCCTCCACTGTTCACGGTGTGTCCCCTACCCTCGTACACCGAGGTCCCCCTGTCCCTCGACACTCCCCACTGTTCACGGTGCGTGTCCTACCCTCGTACACCGAGGTCACCCTGTCCCTCGACACTCCCCACCGTTAATGGTGTGTGTCCGACCCCTCGTACACCGAGGTCCCCCTGTCCTCGACACTCCCCACCGTTTACGGTGTGTGTCCTACCCTCGTACACCGAGGTCCCTCTGTCCCTCGACACTCCCCACTGTTCACGGTGCGTGTCCTACCCTTGTAAAGCGAGGTCCCTCTGTCCCTCGACACCCTCCACTGTTCACGGTGTGTCCCCTACCCTCGTACACAGAGGTCCCCCTGTCCCTCGACACTCCCCACTGTTCACGGTGCGTGTCCTACCCTCGTATCCCGAGGTCCCCCTGTCCCCCGACACTCCCCACCATTCACGGTGTGTGTCCTACCCTTGTAAAGCGAGGTCCCCCTGTCCCTCGACACTCCCCACTGTTCACGGTGCGTGTCCTACCCTCGTATCCCGAGGTCACCCTGTCCCTCGACACTCCCCACTGTTCACGGTGCATGTCCTACCCTCGTATCCCGAGGTCACCCTGTCCCTCGACACTCCCCACTGTTCACGGTGTGTGTCCTACCCTCGTACACCGAGGTCCCTCTGTCCCTCGACACTCCCCACTGTTCACGGTGTGTGTCCTACCCTCGTATCCCGAGGACACCCCCATGTAAGGCTCGTCGAATGCCAAGTTTCATGCAGGAAATAAAAAAGGAGATGGGTACTCGGTACACAGGGGACATCTTTTATTTTGCGGGGAGGAAAGAAAGAGGTACATCAACAAATAATTTAGATCGGGCCGGGGCTCACAAGAGAGGTGGGCAGCGTGGAGAGATGGCAAGAGGAGGGGTTGAGAAGAAGAGATGGAGAGAGAGAGACAGAGAGATGGTGAGGGAGGGGTTCAGACAGAGAAGCTGAGAGAGAGAGAGAGAGCAGGGGTTGAGAGAGAGAGAGAGCAGGGGTTGAGAGAGAGGGAGAGCAGGGGTTGAGAGAGAGAGAGAGCAGGGTTGAGAGAGAGAGAGAGAGAGAGCAGGGGTTGAGAGAGAGATGGAGAGCAGGGGTTGAGAGAGAGAGAGAGAGAGCAGGGGTTGAGAGAGAGAGAGAGAGAGCAGGGGTTGAGAGAGAGATGGAGAGCAGGGGTTGAGAGAGAGAGAGAGAGAGCAGGGGTTGAGAGAGAGAGAGAGAGAGCAGGGGGTTGAGAGAGAGAGAGAGAGAGCAGGGGTTGAGAGAGAGAGAGAGCAGGGGTTGAGAGAGAGAGAGAGAGAGCAGGGGTTGAGAGAGAGAGAGAGAGAGCAGGGGTTGAGAGAGAGAGAGAGAGAGCAGGGTTGAGAGAGAGGGAGAGCAGGGGTTGAGAGAGGGAGAGAGAGAGCAGGGGTTGAGAGAGAGAGAGAGAGAGCAGGGGTGAGAGAGAGAGAGAGAGAGCAGGGGTTGAGAGAGAGAGAGAGAGAGCAGGGGTTGAGAGAGGGAGAGAGAGAGCAGGGGTTGAGAGAGAGAGAGAGAGAGCAGGGGTTGAGAGAGAGAGAGAGAGCAGGGGTTGAGAGAGAGAGAGCAGGGGTTGAGAGAGAGAGAGAGAGAGCAGGGGTTGAGAGAGAGAGAGAGAGCAGGGGTTGAGAGAGAGAGAGCAGGGGTTGAGAGAGAGGGAGAGCAGGGGTTGAGAGAGAGGGAGAGCAGGGGTTGAGAGAGAGGGAGAGCAGGGGTTGAGAGAGAGGGAGAGCAGGGTTGAGAGAGAGAGAGCAGGGTTGAGAGAGAGAGGGGTGCGAGGAAGGCAGATGTTGGGGGGAAGTAGCTAAGGGCAAAATGGAAATTAAAGGGATGAAGGACTGGGTGGTTTGAAGTGTGCATATTTTAATGCTGGGGGTATTACGGACGAAGGTGACGAGCTCAGAGCACGGAGCTGCGATGCTTGAGAAAGGGGCCTGTCTGGGTGATGAATGCACCCGGATCTCGGAGTTTAGAAGAGTTAGGGGAGGAGGTGGGGGTGTGGTGCGGAGTTGCACCGGTAATCAGGGACAGCAGCACCCGGAGGAGATGTAATGGAGGGGTCAGACACCGAGTCCTTTGGGTGGAACTCAGGTATAGGAAGGGACCGTACTGCTCAGACCC